>NC_136879.1:5880998-5883498 GCF_949152265.1 Phoxinus phoxinus | reverse complement strand
AAAATTCAATTTGGCCGAAGCATCAGCCTCTGATGCTGCAGAACGTGACGTCAAGTACTGTGTGGGTTGCAGAAAATGGCCAGATATAAAGTGGTTGATAAAGAAAAGCAGCAATAGCAAACAGAGTCAGAGAACCCTTGAACTCATACTAAAGGTGAGAGGGCTCGTCCGGGATTTGAACCCGGGACCTCTCGCACCCTAAGCGAGAATCATACCCCTAGACCAACGAGCCTGACTGACGAAGCTTGGGACTATGTGAGTACGCTTCACAGTCACCGAACCCTTGCTTCTAACAGAATGAGCAGGCACTAGTTTTAATAGAAAGCGTTTGTCGTTAGGGAGCCATACTCCCTGGCAGGCAGCGATTGTGAGTATGTTCTGTGAAGGAAATAAACACTTGCCATCTGGCTGAATTTTGGCTAAATTGTAGTACAGATGAAGACAAACAGCCTTAAAGATTTCAAAACCACAACAGTTTTGAGTTCGGCTCAGTGCTGCAAAGGAATGAGCCAACAGGCTGCTCCTGCTGCAACTGCTGGGCTCGTCCGGGATTTGAACCCGGGACCTCTCGCACCCGAAGCGAGAATCATACCCCTAGACCAACGAGCCTGATTAATGAAGGTTTGGGCTACTTGCATACACTTGTACAGTCACTGAACGCTGGCCTTTAACAGAATGGGCAGGCACTAGTTTTAATACAAAACGTCTGTCGGTAGTGAGCCGTACTCCCTGGCAGGCAGCGATTGTGAGTAGACCCCGAAGCCGCCGCCAGGCGCCGCCATTTGCGCCATTTAGAATTTCAGCCGCCGCCAGCCAATAATTTCGTAAGCCAAATTGAGCCGCCATCTGATAAAGTTTGGCTGAGCCGGTATTATTTGCATCAAATAATAAATCTATCACATAGAGACATACACACACGAAATATAAAAACAATACACGATATCTATTTCCCCACTGGATTCATAACAGCACAGAGTCTTGTGCTCGTTGCTACGATACACAGACTCACAGTGAATTGACGACCAATTAAAATTGCTCGTTTTCCGTACAGAAGAAGCGGTGCATTTTTTTCTCGCACTGAGGTGAAATTGCGGAAAGAAGCAAGCAAGGTAATTTTGATCTCCCTTCTCACATACTTTCCTGATTCCTACTTACTTTTTTTAAAACTTAGGCCTACCCAGACTTTTGTTAAATCTTCAGGGTACGGTTGCACAAACACCTGAATCAAAGATTGATGTTATGAACCAAATATTCTGGAACGGAGAGATTTATAGCACTGAACGTGATATTACTGCAGTAACAAACCACCGTTTCCACATTGCTAATTCACGACGCATGCTTCAGTGTACATTGAAGTGAAATGTGCAAAACTTTGTCCAAAATAATACCGATAACAGTGTGTGTTTATATTAAGGCGAGACACGGCAGGCAAAAACATCGTTTTTTTTTACTGGTCAATTTTGAGATTTTTGGATATTTGTCTTCAATAACATGTCTTCTTTCAGACTTGTGGTGAAAAAAAGTCCGAAATACACATTTAGGTCTTTATTTTACTGCACTTTGTCTGTTTGCGTCTGTAGATTTCTCATAAATTCAACAAAAGTTTGCGTTCTTAATCAACATACTTCTCCACGATCTGGTGTTTTCTTTATTACATTGTATTGCATTTTGTATAAATATAGTGTAAGCCATGCATTGCTTGGAAATATTGAGATCTACTAAATCAGTAACATATAGACATCTGTAGACACGAAGTGGCAGCTTCAGCCATTTGCAGCTATGAAAAGTTTGGCGGCTGCAGCAGCCATTTAGGTTTTGGCTGAGCCGGCTAGCCAGCCAATAACTTCATCAGCCAGCCATTATTCTCAAAACAAATGGCTTCGGGGTCTAATTGTGAGTATGTTCTGTGAAGGCATAAACACTTGTCATCTGGCTGAATTTTGGCTAAATTGTAGTACAGATGAAGACAAACAGCCTTAAGGGTTTTAAAACCACAGCAGTTTTGAGTTTGGCTCAGTGCTCCAAAAGACAGAGCCAACCTGTTGCTCCTGCTGCAACTGCTGGGCTCGTCCGGGATTTGAACCCGGGACCTCTCGCACCCAAAGCGAGAATCATACCCCTAGACCAACGAGCCTGGCTGATGAGTGACCGTGCTACTTGCGTACGCTTGTGCAGTCACCGAACAGAATGGGCGGGCACTGGGTTTAATAGAAAGCGTTTGTCGTTAGGGAGACGCACTCCCTGGCAGGCAGTGATTCAGAGTACATTCTGTGCGTTCCGTTCTGTAAGGAAATACAAACGCTTGTCATCTGGCTGAATCTTGGCTCTGTTGTAGTACAGATGAACTCAAGCAGCAGTAAGGAATTCAAAACCACGACAGTTTTGAGTTTGGTTCAGTGCTGCAAAAGGACGGAGCCAGCTGCTGGGCTGTGTACTGTGAACCCGACCTGGTTCACAGTACACAGGCGTCGAGATACTAAAGTGTAGTTTTTTGAGCATC
>NC_136879.1:5873498-5875998 GCF_949152265.1 Phoxinus phoxinus | reverse complement strand
CATACCCCTAGACCAACGAGCCTGATTAATGAAGGTTTGGGCTACTTGCATACACTTGTACAGTCACTGAACGCTGGCCTTTAACAGAATGGGCAGGCACTAGTTTTAATACAAAACGTCTGTCGGTAGTGAGCCGTACTCCCTGGCAGGCAGCGATTGTGAGTATGTTCTGTGAAGGCATAAACACTTGTCATCTGGCTGAATTTTGGCTAAATTGTAGTACAGATGAAGACAAACAGCCTTAAGGGTTTTAAAACCACAGCAGTTTTGAGTTTGGCTCAGTGCTCCAAAAGACAGAGCCAACCTGTTGCTCCTGCTGCAACTGCTGGGCTCATCCGGGATTTGAACCCAGGACCTCTCTCACCCAAAGCGAGAATCATACCCCTAGACCAACGAGCCTGGCTAATGAGTGACCGTGCTACTTGCGTACACTTGTGCAGTCACCGAACAGAATGGGCGGGCACTGGGTTTAATAGAAAGCGTTTGTCGTTAGGGAGACGCACTCCCTGGCAGGCAGTGATTCAGAGTACATTCTGTGCGTTCCGTTCTGTAAGGAAATACAAACGCTTGTCATCTGGCTGAATCTTGGCTCTGTTGTAGTACAGATGAACTCAAGCAGCAGTAAGGAATTCAAAACCACGACAGTTTTGAGTTTGGTTCAGTGCTGCAAAAGGACGGAGCCAGCTGCTGGGCTGTGTACTGTGAACCCGACCTGGTTCACAGTACACAGGCGTCGAGATACTAAAGTGTAGTTTTTTGAGCATCAGAAACCACTTGAAGTCATATTACCGATCAAAGCCTGAGCTTGGCAGACAAGGCCCAGTGGCCTAATGGATAAGGCATCAGCCTCCGGAGCTGGAGATTGTGGGTTCAAGTCCCACCTGGGTCGTCTTTGATCGGCTACGTTTGCGGTTTGACATATTCAAGGATGGTTTGTTCAGAGCAACACTGTGGCCATGATGACCACAAGATTGGAATTTGCTTACTTCTGATAGCTGTGGTGGGGTTTTGTGTGAACACAGAACAACAAGTATACCTGTGCTTAGCGTTTCTGCAAAAGAGCTACGGTCATTCAATTAAGAGCGATATAAAATGGTTTGAATCCCACTACGGCATCTACAGGCCTGCAAAAAATTCAATTTGGCCGAAGCATCAGCCTCAGATGCTGCAGAACGTGACGTCAAGTACTGTGTGGGTTGCAGAAAATGGCCAGATATAAAGTGGTTGATAAAGAAAAGCAGCAATAGCAAACAGAGTCAGAGAACCCTTGAACTCATACTAAAGGTGAGAGGGCTCGTCCGGGATTTGAACCCGGGACCTCTCGCACCCTAAGCGAGAATCATACCCCTAGACCAACGAGCCTGACTGACGAAGTTTGGGACTATGTGAGTACGCTTCACAGTCACCGAACCCTTGCTTCTAACAGAATGAGCAGGCACTAGTTTTAATAGAAAGCGTTTGTCGTTAGGGAGCCATACTCCCTGGCAGGCAGCGATTGTGAGTATGTTCTGTGAAGGAAATAAACACTTGCCATCTGGCTGAATTTTGGCTAAATTGTAGCACAGATGAAGACAAACAGCCTTAAAGATTTCAAAACCACAACAGTTTTGAGTTCGGCTCAGTGCTGCATAGGAATGAGCCAACCTGTTGCTCCTGCTGCAGCTGCTGGGCTCGTCCGGGATTTGAACCCGGGACCTCTCGCACCCAAAGCGAGAATCATACCCCTAGACCAACGAGCCTGGCTGATGAGTGACCGTGCTACTTGCGTACGCTTGTGCAGTCACCGAACAGAATGGGCGGGCACTGGGTTTAATAGAAAGCGTTTGTCGTTAGGGAGACGCACTCCCTGGCAGGCAGTGATTCAGAGTACATTCTGTGCGTTCCGTTCTGTAAGGAAATACAAACGCTTGTCATCTGGCTGAATCTTGGCTCTGTTGTAGTACAGATGAACTCAAGCAGCAGTAAGGAATTCAAAACCACGACAGTTTTGAGTTTGGTTCAGTGCTGCAAAAGGACGGAGCCAGCTGCTGGGCTGTGTACTGTGAACCCGACCTGGTTCAAAAGAGCTACGGTCATTCAATTAAGAGCGATATAAAATGGTTTGAATCCCACTACGGCATCTACAGGCCTGCAAAAAATTCAATTTGGCCGAAGCATCAGCCTCAGATGCTGCAGAACGTGACGTCAAGTACTGTGTGGGTTGCAGAAAATGGCCAGATATAAAGTGGTTGATAAAGAAAAGCAGCAATAGCAAACAGAGTCAGAGAACCCTTGAACTCATACTAAAGGTGAGAGGGCTCGTCCGGGATTTGAACCCGGGACCTCTCGCACCCTAAGCGAGAATCATACCCCTAGACCAACGAGCCTGACTGACGAAGCTTGGGACTATGTGAGTACGCTTCACAGTCACCGAACCCTTGCTTCTAACAGAATGAGCAGGCACTAGTTTTAATAGAAAGCGTTTGTCGTTAGGGAGCCATACTCCCTGGCAGGCAGCGAT
>NC_136879.1:5855998-5858498 GCF_949152265.1 Phoxinus phoxinus | reverse complement strand
TTTTGAGCATCAGAAACCACTTGAAGTCATATTACCGATCAAAGCCTGAGCTTGGCAGACAAGGCCCAGTGGCCTAATGGATAAGGCATCAGCCTCCGGAGCTGGAGATTGTGGGTTCAAGTCCCACCTGGGTCGTCTTTGATCGGCTACGTTTGCGGTTTGACATATTCAAGGATGGTTTGTTCAGAGCAACACTGTGGCCATGATGACCACAAGATTGGAATTTGCTTACTTCTGATAGCTGTGGTGGGGTTTTGTGTGAACACAGAACAACAAGTATACCTGTGCTTAGCGTTTCTGCAAAAGAGCTACGGTCATTCAATTAAGAGCGATATAAAATGGTTTGAATCCCACTACGGCATCTACAGGCCTGCAAAAAATTCAATTTAGCCGAAGCATCAGCCTCTGATGCTGCAGAACGTGACGTCAAGTACTGTGTGGGTTGCAGAAAATGGCCAGATATAAAGTGGTTGATAAAGAAAAGCAGCAATAGCAAACAGAGTCAGAGAACCCTTGAACTCATACTAAAGGTGAGAGGGCTCGTCCGGGATTTGAACCCGGGACCTCTCGCACCCTAAGCGAGAATCATACCCCTAGACCAACGAGCCTGACTGACAAAGCTTGGGACTATGTGAGTACGCTTCACAGTCACCGAACCCTTGCTTCTATCAGAATGAGCAGGCACTAGTTTTAATAGAAAGCGTTTGTCGTTAGGGAGCCATACTCCCTGTCAGGCAGCGATTGTGAGTATGTTCTGTGAAGGAAATAAACACTTGCCATCTGGCTGAATTTTGGCTAAATTGTAGTACAGATGAAGACAAACAGCCTTAAAGATTTCAAAACCACAATAGTTTTGAGTTCGGCTCAGTGCTGCAAAGGAATGAGCCAACGGGCTGCTTGTTCTGAAACTTCTGGGCTCGTCCGGGATTTGAACCCGGGACCTCTCGCACCCGAAGCGAGAATCATACCCCTAGACCAACGAGCCTGTTTAATGAAGGTTTGGGCTACTTGCATACACTTGTACAGTCACTGAACGCTGGCCTTTAACAGAATGGGCAGGCACTAGTTTTAATACAAAACGTCTGTCGGTAGTGAGCCGTACTCCCTGGCAGGCAGCGATGGTGAGTATGTTCTGTGAAGGCATAAACACTTGTCATCTGGCTGAATTTTGGCTAAATTGTAGTACAGATGAAGACAAACAGCCTTAAGGGGTTTAAAACCACAGCAGTTTTGAGTTTGGCTCAGTGCTCCAAAAGACAGAGCCAACCTGTTGCTCCTGCTGCAGCTGCTGGGCTCGTCCGGGATTTGAACCCGGGACCTCTCGCACCCAAAGCGAGAATCATACCCCTAGACCAACGAGCCTGGCTGATGAGTGACCGTGCTACTTGCGTACGCTTGTGCAGTCACCGAACAGAATGGGCGGGCACTGGGTTTAATAGAAAGCGTTTGTCGTTAGGGAGACGCACTCCCTGGCAGGCAGTGATTCAGAGTACATTCTGTGCGTTCCGTTCTGTAAGGAAATACAAACGCTTGTCATCTGGCTGAATCTTGGCTCTGTTGTAGTACAGATGAACTCAAGCAGCAGTAAGGAATTCAAAACCACGACAGTTTTGAGTTTGGTTCAGTGCTGCAAAAGGACGGAGCCAGCTGCTGGGCTGTGTACTGTGAACCCGACCTGGTTCACAGTACACAGGCGTCGAGATACTAAAGTGTAGTTTTTTGAGCATCAGAAACCACTTGAAGTCATATTACCGATCAAAGCCTGAGCTTGGCAGACAAGGCCCAGTGGCCTAATGGATAAGGCATCAGCCTCCGGAGCTGGAGATTGTGGGTTCAAGTCCCACCTGGGTCGTCTTTGATCGGCTACGTTTGCGGTTTGACATATTCAAGGATGGTTTGTTCAGAGCAACACTGTGGCCATGATGACCACAAGATTGGAATTTGCTTACTTCTGATAGCTGTGGTGGGGTTTTGTGTGAACACAGAACAACAAGTATACCTGTGCTTAGCGTTTCTGCAAAAGAGCTACGGTCATTCAATTAAGAGCGATATAAAATGGTTTGAATCCCACTACGGCATCTACAGGCCTGCAAAAAATTCAATTTGGCCGAAGCATCAGCCTCTGATGCTGCAGAACGTGACGTCAAGTACTGTGTGGGTTGCAGAAAATGGCCAGATATAAAGTGGTTGATAAAGAAAAGCAGCAATAGCAAACAGAGTCAGAGAACCCTTGAACTCATACTAAAGGTGAGAGGGCTCGTCCGGGATTTGAACCCGGGACCTCTCGCACCCTAAGCGAGAATCATACCCCTAGACCAACGAGCCTGACTGACGAAGCTTGGGACTATGTGAGTACGCTTCACAGTCACCGAACCCTTGCTTCTAACAGAATGAGCAGCGATTGTGAGTATGTTCTGTGAAGGCATAAACACTTGTCATCTGGCTGAATTTTGGCTAAATTGTAGTACAGATGAAGACAAACAGCCTTAAGGGTTTTAAA
>NC_136879.1:5833498-5850998 GCF_949152265.1 Phoxinus phoxinus | reverse complement strand
AGAGCGATATAAAATGGTTTGAATCCCACTACGGCATCTACAGGCCTGCAAAAAATTCAATTTGGCCGAAGCATCAGCCTCTGATGCTGCAGAACGTGACGTCAAGTACTGTGTGGGTTGCAGAAAATGGCCAGATATAAAGTGGTTGATAAAGAAAAGCAGCAATAGCAAACAGAGTCAGAGAACCCTTGAACTCATACTAAAGGTGAGAGGGCTCGTCCGGGATTTGAACCCGGGACCTCTCGCACCCTAAGCGAGAATCATACCCCTAGACCAACGAGCCTGACTGACGAAGCTTGGGACTATGTGAGTACGCTTCACAGTCACCGAACCCTTGCTTCTAACAGAATGAGCAGCGATTGTGAGTATGTTCTGTGAAGGCATAAACACTTGTCATCTGGCTGAATTTTGGCTAAATTGTAGTACAGATGAAGACAAACAGCCTTAAGGGTTTTAAAACCACAGCAGTTTTGAGTTTGGCTCAGTGCTCCAAAAGACAGAGCCAACCTGTTGCTCCTGCTGCAACTGCTGGGCTCGTCCGGGATTTGAACCCGGGACCTCTCGCACCCAAAGCGAGAATCATACCCCTAGACCAACGAGCCTGGCTGATGAGTGAACGTGCTACTTGCGTACGCTTGTGCAGTCACCGAACAGAATGGGCGGGCACTGGGTTTAATAGAAAGCGTTTGTCGTTAGGGAGCCATACTCCCTGGCAGGCAGCGATTGTGAGTATGTTCTGTGAAGGAAATAAACACTTGCCATCTGGCTGAATTTTGGCTAAATTGTAGTACAGATGAAGACAAACAGCCTTAAAGATTTCAAAACCACAACAGTTTTGAGTTCGGCTCAGTGCTGCAAAGGAATGAGCCAACGGGCTGCTTGTTCTGAAACTTCTGGGCTCGTCCGGGATTTGAACCCGGGACCTCTCGCACCCGAAGCGAGAATCATACCCCTAGACCAACGAGCCTGATTAATGAAGGCTTGGGCTACTTGCATACACTTGTACAGTCACTGAACGCTGGCCTTTAACAGAATGGGCAGGCACTAGTTTTAATACAAAACGTCTGTCGGTAGTGAGCCGTACTCCCTGGCAGGCAGCGATTGTGAGTATGTTCTGTGAAGGCATAAACACTTGTCATCTGGCTGAATTTTGGCTAAATTGTAGTACAGATGAAGACAAACAGCCTTAAGGGTTTTAAAACCACAGCAGTTTTGAGTTTGGCTCAGTGCTCCAAAAGACAGAGCCAACCTGTTGCTCCTGCTGCAACTGCTGGGCTCGTCCGGGATTTGAACCCGGGACCTCTCGCACCCAAAGCGAGAATCATACCCCTAGACCAACGAGCCTGGCTGATGAGTGACCGTGCTACTTGCGTACGCTTGTGCAGTCACCGAACAGAATGGGCGGGCACTGGGTTTAATAGAAAGCGTTTGTTGTTAGGGAGACGCACTCCCTGGCAGGCAGTGATTCAGAGTACATTCTGTGCGTTCCGTTCTGTAAGGAAATACAAACGCTTGTCATCTGGCTGAATCTTGGCTCTGTTGTAGTACAGATGAACTCAAGCAGCAGTAAGGAATTCAAAACCACGACAGTTTTGAGTTTGGTTCAGTGCTGCAAAAGGACGGAGCCAGCTGCTGGGCTGTGTACTGTGAACCCGACCTGGTTCACAGTACACAGGCGTCGAGATACTAAAGTGTAGTTTTTTGAGCATCAGAAACCACTTGAAGTCATATTACCGATCAAAGCCTGAGCTTGGCAGACAAGGCCCAGTGGCCTAATGGATAAGGCATCAGCCTCCGGAGCTGGAGATTGTGGGTTCAAGTCCCACCTGGGTCGTCTTTGATCGGCTACGTTTGCGGTTTGACATATTCAAGGATGTTTTGTTCAGAGCAACACTGTGGCCATGATGACCACAAGATTGGAATTTGCTTACTTCTGATAGCTGTGGTGGGGTTTTGTGTGAACACAGAACAACAAGTATACCTGTGCTTAGCGTTTTTGCAAAAGAGCTACGGTCATTCAATTAAGAGCGATATAAAATGGTTTGAATCCCACTACGGCATCTACAGGCCTGCAAAAAATTCAATTTGGCCGAAGCATCAGCCTCTGATGCTGCAGAACGTGACGTCAAGTACTGTGTGGGTTGCAGAAAATGGCCAGATATAAAGTGGTTGATAAAGAAAAGCAGCAATAGCAAACAGAGTCAGAGAACCCTTGAACTCATACTAAAGGTGAGAGGGCTCGTCCGGGATTTGAACCCGGGACCTCTCGCACCCTAAGCGAGAATCATACCCCTAGACCAACGAGCCTGACTGACGAAGCTTGGGACTATGTGAGTACGCTTCACAGTCACCGAACCCTTGCTTCTAACAGAATGAGCAGGCACTAGTTTTAATAGAAAGCGTTTGTCGTTAGGGAGCCATACTCCCTGGCAGGCAGCGATTGTGAGTATGTTCTGTGAAGGAAATAAACACTTGCCATCTGGCTGAATTTTGGCTAAATTGTAGTACAGATGAAGACAAACAGCCTTAAAGATTTCAAAACCACAACAGTTTTGAGTTCGGCTCAGTGCTGCAAAGGAATGAGCCAACAGGCTGCTTGTTCTGAAACTTCTGGGCTCGTCCGGGATTTGAACCCGGGACCTCTCGCACCCGAAGCGAGAATCATACCCCTAGACCAACGAGCCTGATTAATGAAGGTTTGGGCTACTTGCATACACTTGTACAGTCACTGAACGCTGGCCTTTAACAGAATGGGCAGGCACTAGTTTTAATACAAAACGTCTGTCGGTAGTGAGCCGTACTCCCTGGCAGGCAGCGATTGTGAGTATGTTCTGTGAAGGCATAAACACTTGTCATCTGGCTGAATTTTGGCTAAATTGTAGTACAGATGAAGACAAACAGCCTTAAGGGTTTTAAAACCACAGCAGTTTTGAGTTTGGCTCAGTGCTCCAAAAGACAGAGCCAACCTGTTGCTCCTGCTGCAACTGCTGGGCTCGTCCGGGATTTGAACCCGGGACCTCTCGCACCCAAAGCGAGAATCATACCCCTAGACCAACGAGCCTGGCTGATGAGTAAACGTGCTACTTGCGTACGCTTGTGCAGTCACCGAACAGAATGGGCGGGCACTGGGTTTAATAGAAAGCGTTTGTCGTTAGGGAGACGCACTCCCTGGCAGGCAGTGATTCAGAGTACATTCTGTGCGTTCCGTTCTGTAAGGAAATACAAACGCTTGTCATCTGGCTGAATCTTGGCTCTGTTGTAGTACAGATGAACTCAAGCAGCAGTAAGGAATTCAAAACCACGACAGTTTTGAGTTTGGTTCAGTGCTGCAAAAGGACGGAGCCAGCTGCTGGGCTGTGTACTGTGAACCCGACCTGGCGTCGAGATACTAAAGTGTAGTTTTTTGAGCAACAGAAACCACCTGAAGTCATATTACCGATCAAAGCCAGAGCTTAGCAGATGGCCTAATGGACAAGGCATCAGCCTCCGGAGCTGGAGATTGTGGGTTCAAGTCCCACCTGGGTCGTCTTTGATCGGCTACGTTTGCGGTTTGACATATTCAAGGATGGTTTGTTCAGAGCAACACTGTGGCCATGATGACCACAAGATTGGAATTTGCTTACTTCTGATAGCTGTGGTGGGGTTTTGTGTGAACACAGAACAACAAGTATACCTGTGCTTAGCGTTTCTGCAAAAGAGCTACGGTAATTCAATTAAGAGCGATACAAAATGGTTTGAATCCCACTACGGCATCTACAGGCCTGCAAAAAATTAAATTTGGCCGAAGCATCAGCCTCTGATGCTGCAGAACGTGACGTCAAGTACTGTGTGGGTTGCAGAAAATGGCCAGATATAAAGTGGTTGATAAAGAAAAGCAGCATTAGCAAACAGAGTCAGAGAACCCTTGAACACATACTAAAGGTGAGAGGGCTCGTCCGGGATTTGAACCCGGGACCTCCCGCACCCTAAGCGAGAATCATACCCCTAGACCAACGAGCCTGACTGACGAAGCTTGGGACTATGTGAGTACGCTTCACAGTCACCGAACCCTTGCTTCTAACAGAATGAGCAGGAACTAGTTTTAATAGAAAGCGTTTGTCGTTAGGGAGCCATACTCCCTGGCAGGCAGCGATTGTGAGTATGTTCTGTGAAGGAAATAAACACTTGCCATCTGGCTGAATTTTGGCGAAATTGTAGTACAGATGAAGACAAACAGCCTTAAAGATTTCAAAACCACGACAGTTTTGAGTTCGGCTCAGTGCTGCAAAGGAATGAGCCAACGGGCTGCTTGTTCTGAAACTTCTGGGCTTGTCCGGGATTTGAACCCGGGACCTCTCGCACCCGAAGCGAGAATCATACCCCTAGACCAACGAGCCTGATTAATGAAGGTTTGGGCTACTTGCATACACTTGTACAGTCACTGAACGCTGGCCTTTAACAGAATGGGCAGGCACTAGTTTTAATACAAAACGTCTGTCGGTAGTGAGCCGTACTCCCTGGCAGGCAGCGATTGTGAGTATGTTCTGTGAAGGCATAAACACTTGTCATCTGGCTGAATTTTGGCTAAATTGTAGTACAGATGAAGACAAACAGCCTTAAGGGTTTTAAAACCACAGCAGTTTTGAGTTTGGCTCAGTGCTCCAAAAGACAGAGCCAACCTGTTGCTCCTGCTGCAACTGCTGGGCTCGTCCGGGATTTGAACCCGGGACCTCTCGCACCCAAAGCGAGAATCATACCCCTAGACCAACGAGCCTGGCTGATGAGTGACCGTGCTACTTGCGTACGCTTGTGCAGTCACCGAACAGAATGGGCGGGCACTGGGTTTAATAGAAAGCGTTTGTCGTTAGGGAGACGCACTCCCTGGCAGGCAGTGATTCAGAGTACATTCTGTGCGTTCCGTTCTGTAAGGAAATACAAACGCTTGTCATCTGGCTGAATCTTGGCTCTGTTGTAGTACAGATGAACTCAAGCAGCAGTAAGGAATTCAAAACCACGACAGTTTTGAGTTTGGTTCAGTGCTGCAAAAGGACGGAGCCAGCTGCTGGGCTGTGTACTGTGAACCCGACCTGGCGTCGAGATACTAAAGTGTAGTTTTTTGAGCATCAGAAACCACCTGAAGTCATATTACCGATCAAAGCCAGAGCTTAGCAGATGGCCTAATGGACAAGGCATCAGCCTCCGGAGCTGGAGATTGTGGGTTCAAGTCCCACCTGGGTCGTCTTTGATCGGCTACGTTTGCGGTTTGACATATTCAAGGATGGTTTGTTCAGAGCAACACTGTGGCCATGATGACCACAAGATTGGAATTTGCTTACTTCTGATAGCTGTGGTGGGGTTTTGTGTGAACACAGAACAACAAGTATACCTGTGCTTAGCGTTTCTGCAAAAGAGCTACGGTAATTCAATTAAGAGCGATACAAAATGGTTTGAATCCCACTACGGCATCTACAGGCCTGCAAAAAATTAAATTTGGCCGAAGCATCAGCCTCTGATGCTGCAGAACGTGACGTCAAGTACTGTGTGGGTTGCAGAAAATGGCCAGATATAAAGTGGTTGATAAAGAAAAGCAGCAATAGCAAAGAGAGTCAGAGAACCCTTGAACACATACTAAAGGTGAGAGGGCTCGTCCGGGATTTGAACCCGGGACCTCTCGCAACCTAAGCGAGAATCATACCCCTAGACCAACGAGCCTGACTGACGAAGCTTGGGACTATGTGAGTATGCTTCACAGTCACCGAACCCTTGCTTCTAACAGAATGAGCAGGAACTAGTTTTAATAGAAAGCGTTTGTCGTTAGGGAGCCATACTCCCTGACAGGCAGCGATTGTGAGTATGTTCTGTGAAGGAAATAAACACTTGCCATCTGGCTGAATTTTGGCGAAATTGTAGTACAGATGAAGACAAACAGCCTTAAAGATTTCAAAACCACGACAGTTTTGAGTTCGGCTCAGTGCTGCAAAGGAATGAGCCAACGGGCTGCTTGTTCTGAAACTTCTGGGCTCGTCCAGGATTTGAACCCGGGACCTCTCGCACCCGAAGCGAGAATCATACCCCTAGACCAACGAGCCTGATTAATGAAGGTTTGGGCTACTTGCATACACTTGTACAGTCACTGAACGCTGGCCTTTAACAGAATGGGCAGGCACTAGTTTTAATACAAAACGTCTGTCGGTAGTGAGCCGTACTCCCTGGCAGGCAGCGATTGTGAGTATGTTCTGTGAAGGCATAAACACTTGTCATCTGGCTGAATTTTGGCTAAATTGTAGTACAGATGAAGACAAACAGCCTTAAGGGTTTTAAAACCACAGCAGTTTTGAGTTTGGCTCAGTGCTCCAAAAGACAGAGCCAACCTGTTGCTCCTGCTGCAACTGCTGGGCTCGTCCGGGATTTGAACCCGGGACCTCTCGCACCCAAAGCGAGAATCATACCCCTAGACCAACGAGCCTGGCTGATGAGTGACCGTGCTACTTGCGTACGCTTGTGCAGTCACCGAACAGAATGGGCGGGCACTGGGTTTAATAGAAAGCGTTTGTCGTTAGGGAGACGCACTCCCTGGCAGGCAGTGATTCAGAGTACATTCTGTGCGTTCCGTTCTGTAAGGAAATACAAACGCTTGTCATCTGGCTGAATCTTGGCTCTGTTGTAGTACAGATGAACTCAAGCAGCAGTAAGGAATTCAAAACCACGACAGTTTTGAGTTTGGTTCAGTGCTGCAAAAGGACGGAGCCAGCTGCTGGGCTGTGTACTGTGAACCCGACCTGGCGTCGAGATACTAAAGTGTAGTTTTTTGAGCATCAGAAACCACCTGAAGTCATATTACCGATCAAAGCCAGAGCTTAGCAGATGGCCTAATGGACAAGGCATCAGCCTCCGGAGCTGGAGATTGTGGGTTCAAGTCCCACCTGGGTCGTCTTTGATCGGCTACGTTTGCGGTTTGACATATTCAAGGATGGTTTGTTCAGAGCAACACTGTGGCCATGATGACCACAAGATTGGAATTTGCTTACTTCTGATAGCTGTGGTGGGGTTTTGTGTGAACACAGAACAACAAGTATACCTGTGCTTAGCGTTTCTGCAAAAGAGCTACGGTAATTCAATTAAGAGCGATACAAAATGGTTTGAATCCCACTACGGCATCTACAGGCCTGCAAAAAATTAAATTTGGCCGAAGCATCAGCCTCTGATGCTGCAGAACGTGACGTCAAGTACTGTTTGGGTTGCAGAAAATGGCCAGATATAAAGTGGTTGATAAAGAAAAGCAGCAATAGCAAAGAGAGTCAGAGAACCCTTGAACACATACTAAAGGTGAGAGGGCTCGTCCGGGATTTGAACCCGGGACCTCTCGCAACCTAAGCGAGAATCATACCCCTAGACCAACGAGCCTGACTGACGAAGCTTGGGACTATGTGAGTATGCTTCACAGTCACCGAACCCTTGCTTCTAACAGAATGAGCAGGAACTAGTTTTAATAGAAAGCGTTTGTCGTTAGGGAGCCATACTCCCTGACAGGCAGCGATTGTGAGTATGTTCTGTGAAGGAAATAAACACTTGCCATCTGGCTGAATTTTGGCGAAATTGTAGTACAGATGAAGACAAACAGCCTTAAAGATTTCAAAACCACGACAGTTTTGAGTTCGGCTCAGTGCTGCAAAGGAATGAGCCAACGGGCTGCTTGTTCTGAAACTTCTGGGCTCGTCCAGGATTTGAACCCGGGACCTCTCGCACCCGAAGCGAGAATCATACCCCTAGACCAACGAGCCTGATTAATGAAGGTTTGGGCTACTTGCATACACTTGTACAGTCACTGAACGCTGGCCTTTAACAGAATGGGCAGGCACTAGTTTTAATACAAAACGTCTGTCGGTAGTGAGCCGTACTCCCTGGCAGGCAGCGATTGTGAGTATGTTCTGTGAAGGCATAAACACTTGTCATCTGGCTGAATTTTGGCTAAATTGTAGTACAGATGAAGACAAACAGCCTTAAGGGTTTTAAAACCACAGCAGTTTTGAGTTTGGCTCAGTGCTCCAAAAGACAGAGCCAACCTGTTGCTCCTGCTGCAACTGCTGGGCTCGTCCGGGATTTGAACCCGGGACCTCTCGCACCCAAAGCGAGAATCATACCCCTAGACCAACGAGCCTGGCTGATGAGTGACCGTGCTACTTGCGTACGCTTGTGCAGTCACCGAACAGAATGGGCGGGCACTGGGTTTAATAGAAAGCGTTTGTCGTTAGGGAGACGCACTCCCTGGCAGGCAGTGATTCAGAGTACATTCTGTGCGTTCCGTTCTGTAAGGAAATACAAACGCTTGTCATCTGGCTGAATCTTGGCTCTGTTGTAGTACAGATGAACTCAAGCAGCAGTAAGGAATTCAAAACCACGACAGTTTTGAGTTTGGTTCAGTGCTGCAAAAGGACGGAGCCAGCTGCTGGGCTGTGTACTGTGAACCCGACCTGGCGTCGAGATACTAAAGTGTAGTTTTTTGAGCATCAGAAACCACCTGAAGTCATATTACCGATCAAAGCCAGAGCTTAGCAGATGGCCTAATGGACAAGGCATCAGCCTCCGGAGCTGGAGATTGTGGGTTCAAGTCCCACCTGGGTCGTCTTTGATCGGCTACGTTTGCGGTTTGACATATTCAAGGATGGTTTGTTCAGAGCAACACTGTGGCCATGATGACCACAAGATTGGAATTTGCTTACTTCTGATAGCTGTGGTGGGGTTTTGTGTGAACACAGAACAACAAGTATACCTGTGCTTAGCGTTTCTGCAAAAGAGCTACGGTAATTCAATTAAGAGCGATACAAAATGGTTTGAATCCCACTACGGCATCTACAGGCCTGCAAAAAATTAAATTTGGCCGAAGCATCAGCCTCTGATGCTGCAGAACGTGACGTCAAGTACTGTGTGGGTTGCAGAAAATGGCCAGATATAAAGTGGTTGATAAAGAAAAGCAGCAATAGCAAAGAGAGTCAGAGAACCCTTGAACACATACTAAAGGTGAGAGGGCTCGTCCGGGATTTGAACCCGGGACCTCTCGCAACCTAAGCGAGAATCATACCCCTAGACCAACGAGCCTGACTGACGAAGCATGGGACTATGTGAGTACGCTTCACAGTCACCGAACCCTTGCTTCTAACAGAATGAGCAGGCACTAGTTTTAATAGAAAGCGTTTGTCGTTAGGGAGCCATACTCCCTGGCAGGCAGCGATTGTGAGTATGTTCTGTGAAGGCATAAACACTTGTCATCTGGCTGAATTTTGGCTAAATTGTAGTACAGATGAAGACAAACAGCCTTAAGGGTTTTAAAACCACAGCAGTTTTGAGTTTGGCTCAGTGCTCCAAAAGACAGAGCCAACCTGTTGCTCCTGCTGCAACTGCTGGGCTCGTCCGGGATTTGAACCCGGGACCTCTCGCACCCAAAGCGAGAATCACACCCCTAGACCAACGAGCCTGGCTGATGAGTGACCGTGCTACTTGCGTACGCTTGTGCAGTCACCGAACAGAATGGGCGGGCACTGAGTTTAATAGAAAGCGTTTGTCGTTAGGGAGACGCACTCCCTGGCAGGCAGTGATTCAGAGTACATTCTGTGCGTTCCGTTCTGTAAGGAAATACAAACGCTTTTCATCTGGCTGAATCTTGGCTCTGTTGTAGTACAGATGAACTCAAGCAGCAGTAAGGAATTCAAAACCACGACAGTTTTGAGTTTGGTTCAGTGCTGCAAAAGGACGGAGCCAGCTGCTGGGCTGTGTACTGTGAACCCGACCTGGTTCACAGTACACAGGCGTCGAGATACTAAAGTGTAGTTTTTTGAGCATCAGAAACCACTTGAAGTCATATTACCGATCAAAGCCTGAGCTTGGCAGACAAGGCCCAGTGGCCTAATGGATAAGGCATCAGCCTCCGGAGCTGGAGATTGTGGGTTCAAGTCCCACCTGGGTCGTCTTTGATCGGCTACGTTTGCGGTTTGACATATTCAAGGATGGTTTGTTCAGAGCAACACTGTGGCCATGATGACCACAAGATTGGAATTTGCTTACTTCTGATAGCTGTGGTGGGGTTTTGTGTGAACACAGAACAACAAGTATACCTGTGCTTAGCGTTTCTGCAAAAGAGCTACGGTAATTCAATTAAGAGCGATATAAAATGGTTTGAATCCCACTACGGCATCTACAGGCCTGCAAAAAATTCAATTTGGCCGAAGCATCAGCCTCTGATGCTGCAGAACGTGCCGTCAAGTACTGTGTGGGTTGCAGAAAATGGCCAGATATAAAGTGGTTGATAAAGAAAAGCAGCAATAGCAAACAGAGTCAGAGAACCCTTGAACTCATACTAAAGGTGAGAGGGCTCATCCGGGATTTGAACCCGGGACCTCTCGCACCCTAAGCGAGAATCATACCCCTAGACCAACGAGCCTGACTGACGAAGCTTGGGACTATGTGAGTACGCTTCACAGTCACCGAACCCTTGCTTCTAACAGAATGAGCAGGCACTAGTTTTAATAGAAAGCGTTTGTCGTTAGGGAGCCATACTCCCTGGCAGGCAGCGATTGTGAGTATGTTCTGTGAAGGAAATAAACACTTGCCATCTGGCTGAATTTTGGCTAAATTGTAGTACAGATGAAGACAAACAGCCTTAAAGATTTCAAAACCACAACAGTTTTGAGTTCGGCTCAGTGCTGCAAAGGAATGAGCCAACGGGCTGCTTGTTCTGAAACTTCTGGGCTCGTCCGGGATTTGAACCCGGGACCTCTCGCACCCGAAGCGAGAATCATACCCCTAGACCAACGAGCCTGATTAATGGAGGTTTGGGCTACTTGCATACACTTGTACAGTCACTGAACGCTGGCCTTTAACAGAATGGGCAGGCACTAGTTTTAATACAAAACGTCTGTCGGTAGTGAGCCGTACTCCCTGGCAGGCAGCGATTGTGAGTATGTTCTGTGAAGGCATAAACACTTGTCATCTGGCTGAATTTTGGCTAAATTGTAGTACAGATGAAGACAAACAGCCTTAAGGGTTTTAAAACCACAGCAGTTTTGAGTTTGGCTCAGTGCTCCAAAAGACAGAGCCAACCTGTTGCTCCTGCTGCAACTGCTGGGCTCGTCCAGGATTTGAACCCGGGACCTCTCGCACCCAAAGCGAGAATCACACCCCTAGACCAACGAGCCTGGCTGATGAGTGACCGTGCTACTTGCGTACGCTTGTGCAGTCACCGAACAGAATGGGCGGGCACTGGGTTTAATAGAAAGCGTTTGTCGTTAGGGAGACGCACTCCCTGGCAGGCAGTGATTCAGAGTACATTCTGTGCGTTCCGTTCTGTAAGGAAATACAAACGCTTGTCATCTGGCTGAATCTTGGCTCTGTTGTAGTACAGATGAACTCAAGCAGCAGTAAGGAATTCAAAACCACGACAGTTTTGAGTTTGGTTCAGTGCTGCAAAAGGACGGAGCCAGCTGCTGGGCTGTGTACTGTGAACCCGACCTGGCGTCGAGATACTAAAGTGTAGTTTTTTGAGCATCAGAAACCACCTGAAGTCATATTACCGATCAAAGCCAGAGCTTAGCAGATGGCCTAATGGACAAGGCATCAGCCTCCGGAGCTGGAGATTGTGGGTTCAAGTCCCACCTGGGTCGTCTTTGATCGGCTACGTTTGCGGTTTGACATATTCAAGGATGGTTTGTTCAGAGCAACACTGTGGCCATGATGACCACAAGATTGGAATTTGCTTACTTCTGATAGCTGTGGTGGGGTTTTGTGTGAACACAGAACAACAAGTATACCTGTGCTTAGCGTTTCTGCAAAAGAGCTACGGTAATTCAATTAAGAGCGATACAAAATGGTTTGAATCCCACTACGGCATCTACAGGCCTGCAAAAAATTAAATTTGGCCGAAGCATCAGCCTCTGATGCTGCAGAACGTGACGTCAAGTACTGTTTGGGTTGCAGAAAATGGCCAGATATAAAGTGGTTGATAAAGAAAAGCAGCAATAGCAAAGAGAGTCAGAGAACCCTTGAACACATACTAAAGGTGAGAGGGCTCGTCCGGGATTTGAACCCGGGACCTCTCGCAACCTAAGCGAGAATCATACCCCTAGACCAACGAGCCTGACTGACGAAGCTTGGGACTATGTGAGTATGCTTCACAGTCACCGAACCCTTGCTTCTAACAGAATGAGCAGGAACTAGTTTTAATAGAAAGCGTTTGTCGTTAGGGAGCCATACTCCCTGACAGGCAGCGATTGTGAGTATGTTCTGTGAAGGAAATAAACACTTGCCATCTGGCTGAATTTTGGCGAAATTGTAGTACAGATGAAGACAAACAGCCTTAAAGATTTCAAAACCACGACAGTTTTGAGTTCGGCTCAGTGCTGCAAAGGAATGAGCCAACGGGCTGCTTGTTCTGAAACTTCTGGGCTCGTCCAGGATTTGAACCCGGGACCTCTCGCACCCGAAGCGAGAATCATACCCCTAGACCAACGAGCCTGATTAATGAAGGTTTGGGCTACTTGCATACACTTGTACAGTCACTGAACGCTGGCCTTTAACAGAATGGGCAGGCACTAGTTTTAATACAAAACGTCTGTCGGTAGTGAGCCGTACTCCCTGGCAGGCAGCGATTGTGAGTATGTTCTGTGAAGGCATAAACACTTGTCATCTGGCTGAATTTTGGCTAAATTGTAGTACAGATGAAGACAAACAGCCTTAAGGGTTTTAAAACCACAGCAGTTTTGAGTTTGGCTCAGTGCTCCAAAAGACAGAGCCAACCTGTTGCTCCTGCTGCAACTGCTGGGCTCGTCCGGGATTTGAACCCGGGACCTCTCGCACCCAAAGCGAGAATCATACCCCTAGACCAACGAGCCTGGCTGATGAGTGACCGTGCTACTTGCGTACGCTTGTGCAGTCACCGAACAGAATGGGCGGGCACTGGGTTTAATAGAAAGCGTTTGTCGTTAGGGAGACGCACTCCCTGGCAGGCAGTGATTCAGAGTACATTCTGTGCGTTCCGTTCTGTAAGGAAATACAAACGCTTGTCATCTGGCTGAATCTTGGCTCTGTTGTAGTACAGATGAACTCAAGCAGCAGTAAGGAATTCAAAACCACGACAGTTTTGAGTTTGGTTCAGTGCTGCAAAAGGACGGAGCCAGCTGCTGGGCTGTGTACTGTGAACCCGACCTGGCGTCGAGATACTAAAGTGTAGTTTTTTGAGCATCAGAAACCACCTGAAGTCATATTACCGATCAAAGCCAGAGCTTAGCAGATGGCCTAATGGACAAGGCATCAGCCTCCGGAGCTGGAGATTGTGGGTTCAAGTCCCACCTGGGTCGTCTTTGATCGGCTACGTTTGCGGTTTGACATATTCAAGGATGGTTTGTTCAGAGCAACACTGTGGCCATGATGACCACAAGATTGGAATTTGCTTACTTCTGATAGCTGTGGTGGGGTTTTGTGTGAACACAGAACAACAAGTATACCTGTGCTTAGCGTTTCTGCAAAAGAGCTACGGTAATTCAATTAAGAGCGATACAAAATGGTTTGAATCCCACTACGGCATCTACAGGCCTGCAAAAAATTAAATTTGGCCGAAGCATCAGCCTCTGATGCTGCAGAACGTGACGTCAAGTACTGTTTGGGTTGCAGAAAATGGCCAGATATAAAGTGGTTGATAAAGAAAAGCAGCAATAGCAAAGAGAGTCAGAGAACCCTTGAACACATACTAAAGGTGAGAGGGCTCGTCCGGGATTTGAACCCGGGACCTCTCGCAACCTAAGCGAGAATCATACCCCTAGACCAACGAGCCTGACTGACGAAGCTTGGGACTATGTGAGTATGCTTCACAGTCACCGAACCCTTGCTTCTAACAGAATGAGCAGGAACTAGTTTTAATAGAAAGCGTTTGTCGTTAGGGAGCCATACTCCCTGACAGGCAGCGATTGTGAGTATGTTCTGTGAAGGAAATAAACACTTGCCATCTGGCTGAATTTTGGCGAAATTGTAGTACAGATGAAGACAAACAGCCTTAAAGATTTCAAAACCACGACAGTTTTGAGTTCGGCTCAGTGCTGCAAAGGAATGAGCCAACGGGCTGCTTGTTCTGAAACTTCTGGGCTCGTCCAGGATTTGAACCCGGGACCTCTCGCACCCGAAGCGAGAATCATACCCCTAGACCAACGAGCCTGATTAATGAAGGTTTGGGCTACTTGCATACACTTGTACAGTCACTGAACGCTGGCCTTTAACAGAATGGGCAGGCACTAGTTTTAATACAAAACGTCTGTCGGTAGTGAGCCGTACTCCCTGGCAGGCAGCGATTGTGAGTATGTTCTGTGAAGGCATAAACACTTGTCATCTGGCTGAATTTTGGCTAAATTGTAGTACAGATGAAGACAAACAGCCTTAAGGGTTTTAAAACCACAGCAGTTTTGAGTTTGGCTCAGTGCTCCAAAAGACAGAGCCAACCTGTTGCTCCTGCTGCAACTGCTGGGCTCGTCCGGGATTTGAACCCGGGACCTCTCGCACCCAAAGCGAGAATCATACCCCTAGACCAACGAGCCTGGCTGATGAGTGACCGTGCTACTTGCGTACGCTTGTGCAGTCACCGAACAGAATGGGCGGGCACTGGGTTTAATAGAAAGCGTTTGTCGTTAGGGAGACGCACTCCCTGGCAGGCAGTGATTCAGAGTACATTCTGTGCGTTCCGTTCTGTAAGGAAATACAAACGCTTGTCATCTGGCTGAATCTTGGCTCTGTTGTAGTACAGATGAACTCAAGCAGCAGTAAGGAATTCAAAACCACGACAGTTTTGAGTTTGGTTCAGTGCTGCAAAAGGACGGAGCCAGCTGCTGGGCTGTGTACTGTGAACCCGACCTGGCGTCGAGATACTAAAGTGTAGTTTTTTGAGCATCAGAAACCACCTGAAGTCATATTACCGATCAAAGCCAGAGCTTAGCAGATGGCCTAATGGACAAGGCATCAGCCTCCGGAGCTGGAGATTGTGGGTTCAAGTCCCACCTGGGTCGTCTTTGATCGGCTACGTTTGCGGTTTGACATATTCAAGGATGGTTTGTTCAGAGCAACACTGTGGCCATGATGACCACAAGATTGGAATTTGCTTACTTCTGATAGCTGTGGTGGGGTTTTGTGTGAACACAGAACAACAAGTATACCTGTGCTTAGCGTTTCTGCAAAAGAGCTACGGTAATTCAATTAAGAGCGATACAAAATGGTTTGAATCCCACTACGGCATCTACAGGCCTGCAAAAAATTAAATTTGGCCGAAGCATCAGCCTCTGATGCTGCAGAACGTGACGTCAAGTACTGTGTGGGTTGCAGATATAAAGTGGTTGATAAAGAAAAGCAGCAATAGCAAACAGAGTCAGAGAACCCTTGAACACATACTAAAGGTGAGAGGGCTCGTCCGGGATTTGAACCCGGGACCTCTCGCACCCTAAGCGAGAATCATACCCCTAGACCAACGAGCCTGACTGACGAAGCTTGGGACTATGTGAGTACGCTTCACAGTCACCGAACCCTTGCTTCTAACAGAATGAGCAGGAACTAGTTTTAATAGAAAGCGTTTGTCGTTAGGGAGCCATACTCCCTGGCAGGCAGCCATTGTGGGTATGTTCTGTGAAGGAAATAAACACTTGCCATCTGGCTGAATTTTGGCGAAATTGTAGTACAGATGAAGACAAACAGCCTTAAAGATTTCAAAACCACGACAGTTTTGAGTTCGGCTCAGTGCTGCAAAGGAATGAGCCAACGGGCTGCTTGTTCTGAAACTTCTGGGCTTGTCCGGGATTTGAACCCGGGACCTCTCGCACCCGAAGCGAGAATCATACCCCTAGACCAACGAGCCTGATTAATGAAGGTTTGGGCTACTTGCATACACTTGTACAGTCACTGAACGCTGGCCTTTAACAGAATGGGCAGGCACTAGTTTTAATACAAAACGTCTGTCGGTAGTGAGCCATACTCCCTGGCAGGCAGCGATTGTGAGTATGTTCTGTGAAAGCATAAACACTTGTCATCTGGCTGAATTTTGGCTAAATTGTATTACAGATGAAGACAAACAGCCTTAAGGGTTTTAAAACCACAGCAGTTTTGAGTTTGGCTCAGTGCTCCAAAAGACAGAGCCAACCTGTTGCAACTGCTGGGCTCGTCCGGGATTTGAACCCGGGACCTCTCGCACCCAAAGCGAGAATCATACCCCTAGACCAACGAGCCTGGCTGATGAGTGACCGTGCTACTTGCGTACGCTTGTGCAGTCACCGAACAGAATGGGCGGGCACTGGGTTTAATAGAAAGCGTTTGTCGTTAGGGAGACAAACAGGAACTAGTTTTAATAGAAAGCGTTTGTCGTTAGGGAGCCATACTCCCTGGCAGGCAGCGATTGTGAGTATGTTCTGTGAAGGAAATAAACACTTGCCATCTGGCTGAATTTTGGCGAAATTGTAGTACAGATGAAGACAAACAGCCTTAAAGATTTCAAAACCACGACAGTTTTGAGTTCGGCTCAGTGCTGCAAAGGAATGAAAGGCTGCTTGTTCTGAAACTTCTGGGCTCGTCCAGGATTTGAACCCGGGACCTCTCGCACCCGAAGCGAGAATCATACCCCTAGACCAACGAGCCTGATTAATGAAGGTTTGGGCTACTTGCATACACTTGTACAGTCACTGAACGCTGGCCTTTAACAGAATGGGCAGGCACTAGTTTTAATACAAAACGTATGTCGGTAGTGAGCCGTACTCCCTGGCAGGCAGCGATTGTGAGTATGTTCTGTGAAGGCATAAACACTTGTCATCTGGCTGAATTTTGGCTAAATTGTAGTACAGATGAAGACAAACAGCCTTAAGGGTTTTAAAACCACAGCAGTTTTGAGTTTGGCTCAGTGCTCCAAAAGACAGAGCCAACCTGTTGCTCCTGCTGCAACTGCTGGGCTCGTCCGGGATTTGAACCCGGGACCTCTCGCACCCAAAGCGAGAATCATACCCCTAGACCAACGAGCCTGGCTGATGAGTGACCGTGCTACTTGCGTACGCTTGTGCAGTCACCGAACAGAATGGGAGGGCACTGGGTTTAATAGAAAGCGTTTGTCGTTAGGGAGACGCACTCCCTGGCAGGCAGTGATTCAGAGTACATTCTGTGCGTTCCGTTCTGTAAGGAAATACAAACGCTTGTCATCTGGCTGAATCTTGGCTCTGTTGTAGTACAGATGAACTCAAGCAGCAGTAAGGAATTCAAAACCACGACAGTTTTGAGTTTGGTTCAGTGCTGCAAAAGGACGGAGCCAGCTGCTGGGCTGTGTACTGTGAACCCGACCTGGCGTCGAGATACTAAAGTGTAGTTTTTTGAGCATCAGAAACCACCTGAAGTCATATTACCGATCAAAGCCAGAGCTTAGCAGATGGCCTAATGGACAAGGCATCAGCCTCCGGAGCTGGAGATTGTGGGTTCAAGTCCCACCTGGGTCGTCTTTGATCGGCTACGTTTGCGGTTTGAC
>NC_136879.1:5828498-5830998 GCF_949152265.1 Phoxinus phoxinus | reverse complement strand
ATTAATGAAGGTTTGGGCTACTTGCATACACTTGTACAGTCACTGAACGCTGGCCTTTAACAGAATGGGCAGGCACTAGTTTTAATACAAAACGTCTGTCGGTAGTGAGCCGTACTCCCTGGCAGGCAGCGATTGTGAGTATGTTCTGTGAAGGCATAAACACTTGTCATCTGGCTGAATTTTGGCTAAATTGTAGTACAGATGAAGACAAACAGCCTTAAGGGTTTTAAAACCACAGCAGTTTTGAGTTTGGCTCAGTGCTCCAAAAGACAGAGCCAACCTGTTGCAACTGCTGGGCTCGTCCGGGATTTGAACCCGGGACCTCTCGCACCCAAAGCGAGAATCATACCCCTAGACCAACGAGCCTGGCTGATGAGTGACCGTGCTACTTGCGTACGCTTGTGCAGTCACCGAACAGAATGGGCGGGCACTGGGTTTAATAGAAAGCGTTTGTCGTTAGGGAGACGCACTCCCTGGCAGGCAGTGATTCAGAGTACATTCTGTGCGTTCCGTTCTGTAAGGAAATACAAACGCTTGTCATCTGGCTGAATCTTGGCTCTGTTGTAGTACAGATGAACTCAAGCAGCAGTAAGGAATTCAAAACCACGACAGTTTTGAGTTTGGTTCAGTGCTGCAAAAGGACGGAGCCAGCTGCTGGGCTGTGTACTGTGAACCCGACCTGGTTCACAGTACACAGGCGTCGAGATACTAAAGTGTAGTTTTTTGAGCATCAGAAACCACTTGAAGTCATATTACCGATCAAAGCCAGAGCTTGGCAGACAAGGCCCAGTGGCCTAATGGATAAGGCATCAGCCTCCGGAGCTGGAGATTGTGGGTTCAAGACCCACCTGGGTCGTCTTTGATCGGCTACGTTTGCGGTTTGACATATTCAAGGATGGTTTGTTCAGAGCAACACTGTGGCCATGATGACCACAAGATTGGAATTTGCTTACTTCTGATAGCTGTGGTGGGGTTTTGTGTGAACACAGAACAACAAGTATACCTGTGCTTAGCGTTTCTGCAAAAGAGCTACAGTCATTCAATTAAGAGCGATATAAAATGGTTTGAATCCCACTACGGCATCTACAGGCCTGCAAAAAATTCAATTTGGCCCAAGCATCAGCCTCTGATGCTGCAGAACGTGACGTCAAGTACTGTGTGGGTTGCAGAAAATGGCCAGATATAAAGTGGTTGATAAAGAAAAGCAGCAATAGCAAAGAGAGTCAGAGAACCCTTGAACTCATACTAAAGGTGAGAGGGCTCGTCCGGGATTTGAACCCGAGACCTCTCGCACCCTAAGCGAGAATCATACCCCTAGACCAACGAGCCTGACTGACGAAGCTTGGGACTATGTGAGTACGCTTCACATTCACCGAACCCTTGCTTCTAACAGAATGAGCAGGCACTGGGTTTAATAGAAAGCGTTTGTCGTTAGGGAGACGCACTCCCTGGCAGGCAGTGATTCAGAGTACATTCTGTGCGTTCCGTTCTGTAAGGAAATACAAACGCTTGTCATCTGGCTGAATCTTGGCTCTGTTGTAGTACAGATGAACTCAAGCAGCAGTAAGGAATTCAAAACCACGACAGTTTTGAGTTTGGTTCAGTGCTGCAAAAGGACGGAGCCAGCTGCTGGGCTGTGTACTGTGAACCCGACCTGGCGTCGAGATACTAAAGTGTAGTTTTTTGAGCATCAGAAACCACCTGAAGTCATATTACCGATTAAAGCCAGAGCTTAGCAGACAAGGCCCAGTGGCCTTTGATCGGCTACGTTTGCGGTTTGACATATTCAAGGATGGTTTGTTCAGAGCAACACTGTGGCCATGATGACCACAAGATTGGAATTGGCTTACTTCTGATAGCTGTGGTGGGGTTTTGTGTGAACACAGAACAACAAGTATACCTGTGCTTAGCGTTTCTGCAAAAGAGCTACGGTAATTCAATTAAGAGCGATACAAAATGGTTTGAATCCCACTACGGCATCTACAGGCCTGCAAAAAATTCAATTTGGCCGAAGCATCAGCCTCTGATGCTGCAGAACGTGACGTCAAGTACTGTGTGGGTTGCAGAAAATGGCCAGATATAAAGTGGTTGATAAAGAAAAGCAGCAATAGCAAACAGAGTCAGAGAACCCTTGAACACATACTAAAGGTGAGAGGGCTCGTCCGGGATTTGAACCCGGGACCTCTCGCACCCTAAGCGAGAATCATACCCCTAGACCAACGAGCCTGACTGACGAAGCTTGGGACTATGTGAGTACGCTTCACAGTCACCGAACCCTTGCTTCTAACAGAATGAGCAGGAACTAGTTTTAATAGAAAGCGTTTGTCGTTAGGGAGCCATACTCCCTGGCAGGCAGCGATTGTGAGTATGTTCTGTGAAGGAAATAAACACTTGCCATCTGGCTGAATTTTGGCGAAATTGTAGTACAGATGAAGACAAACAGCCTTAAAGATTTCAAAACCACGACAGTTTTGAGTTCGGCTCAGTGCTGCAAAGGAAT
>NC_136879.1:5815998-5818498 GCF_949152265.1 Phoxinus phoxinus | reverse complement strand
TCAAAACCACAACAGTTTTGAGTTCGGCTCAGTGCTGCAAAGGAATGAGCCAACGGGCTGCTTGTTCTGAAACTTCTGGGCTCGTCCGGGATTTGAACCCGGGACCTCTCGCACCCGAAGCGAGAATCATACCCCTAGACCAACGAGCCTGATTAATGAAGGTTTGGGCTACTTGCATACACTTGTACAGTCACTGAACGCTGGCCTTTAACTGAATGGGCAGGAACTAGTTTTAATACAAAACGTCTGTCGGTAGTGAGCCGTACTCCCTGGCAGGCAGCGATTGTGAGTATGTTCTGTGAAGGCATAAACACTTGTCATCTGGCTGAATTTTGGCTAAATTGTAGTACAGATGAAGACAAACAGCCTTAAGGGTTTTAAAACCACAGCAGTTTTGAGTTTGGCTCAGTGCTCCAAAAGACAGAGCCAACCTGTTGCTCCTGCTGCAACTGCTGGGTTCGTCCGGGATTTGAACCCGGGACCTCTCGCACCCAAAGCGAGAATCATACCCCTAGACCAACGAGCCTGGCTGATGAGTGACTGTGCTACTTGCGTACGCTTGTGCAGTCACCGAACAGAATGGGCGGGCACTGGGTTTAATAGAAAGCGTTTGTCGTTAGGGAGACGCACTCCCTGGCAGGCAGTGATTCAGAGTACATTCTGTGCGTTCCGTTCTGTAAGGAAATACAAACGCTTGTCATCTGGCTGAATCTTGGCTCTGTTGTAGTACAGATGAACTCAAGCAGCAGTAAGGAATTCAAAACCACGACAGTTTTGAGTTTGGTTCAGTGCTGCAAAAGGACGGAGCCAGCTGCTGGGCTGTGTACTGTGAACCCGACCTGGCGTCGAGATACTAAAGTGTAGTTTTTTGAGCATCAGAAACCACCTGAAGTCATATTACCGATCAAAGCCAGAGCTTAGCAGATGGCCTAATGGACAAGGCATCAGCCTCCGGAGCTGGAGATTGTGGGTTCAAGTCCCACCTGGGTCGTCTTTGATCGGCTACGTTTGCGGTTTGACATATTCAAGGATGGTTTGTTCAGAGCAACACTGTGGCCATGATGACCACAAGATTGGAATTGGCTTACTTCTGATAGCTGTGGTGGGGTTTTGTGTGAACACAGAACAACAAGTATACCTGTGCTTAGCGTTTCTGCAAAAGAGCTACGGTAATTCAATTAAGAGCGATACAAAATGGTTTGAATCCCACTACGGCATCTACAGGCCTGCAAAAAATTCAATTTGGCCGAAGCATCAGCCTCTGATGCTGCAGAACGTGACGTCAAGTACTGTGTGGGTTGCAGAAAATGGCCAGATATAAAGTGGTTGATAAAGAAAAGCAGCAATAGCAAACAGAGTCAGAGAACCCTTGAACACATACTAAAGGTGAGAGGGCTCGTCCGGGATTTGAACCCGGGACCTCTCGCACCCTAAGCGAGAATCATACCCCTAGACCAACGAGCCTGACTGACGAAGCTTGGGACTATGTGAGTACGCTTCACAGTCACCGAACCCTTGCTTCTAACAGAATGAGCAGGAACTAGTTTTAATAGAAAGCGTTTGTTGTTAGGGAGCCATACTCCCTGGCAGGCAGCGATTGTGAGTATGTTCTGTGAAGGAAATAAACACTTGCCATCTGGCTGAATTTTGGCGAAATTGTAGTACAGATGAAGACAAACAGCCTTAAAGATTTCAAAACCACGACAGTTTTGAGTTCGGCTCAGTGCTGCAAAGGAATGAGCCAACGGGCTGCTTGTTCTGAAACTTCTGGGCTCGTCCGGGATTTGAACCCGGGACCTCTCGCACCCGAAGCGAGAATCATACCCCTAGACCAACGAGCCTGATTAATGAAGGTTTGGGCTACTTGCATACACTTGTACAGTCACTGAACGCTGGCCTTTAACTGAATGGGCAGGAACTAGTTTTAATACAAAACGTCTGTCGGTAGTGAGCCGTACTCCCTGGCAGGCAGCGATTGTGAGTATGTTCTGTGAAGGCATAAACACTTGTCATCTGGCTGAATTTTGGCTAAATTGTAGTACAGATGAAGACAAACAGCCTTAAGGGTTTTAAAACCACAGCAGTTTTGAGTTTGGCTCAGTGCTCCAAAAGACAGAGCCAACCTGTTGCTCCTGCTGCAACTGCTGGGTTCGTCCGGGATTTGAACCCGGGACCTCTCGCACCCAAAGCGAGAATCATACCCCTAGACCAACGAGCCTGGCTGATGAGTGACCGTGCTACTTGCGTACGCTTGTGCAGTCACCGAACAGAATGGGCGGGCACTGGGTTTAATAGAAAGCGTTTGTCGTTAGGGAGACGCACTCCCTGGCAGGCAGTGATTCAGAGTACATTCTGTGCGTTCCGTTCTGTAAGGAAATACAAACGCTTGTCATCTGGCTGAATCTTGGCTCTGTTGTAGTACAGATGAACTCAAGCAGCAGTAAGGAATTCAAAACCACGACAGTTTTGAGTTTGGTTCAGTGCTGCAAAAGGACGGAGC
>NC_136879.1:5808498-5813498 GCF_949152265.1 Phoxinus phoxinus | reverse complement strand
AGGAAATAAACACTTGCCATCTGGCTGAATTTTGGCGAAATTGTAGTACAGATGAAGACAAACAGCCTTAAAGATTTCAAAACCACGACAGTTTTGAGTTCGGCTCAGTGCTGCAAAGGAATGAGCCAACGGGCTGCTTGTTCTGAAACTTCTGGGCTCGTCCGGGATTTGAACCCGGGACCTCTCGCACCCGAAGCAAGAATCATACCCCTAGACCAACGAGCCTGATTAATGAAGGTTTGGGCTACTTGCATACACTTGTACAGTCACTGAACGCTGGCCTTTAACAGAATGGGCAGGCACTAGTTTTAATACAAAACGTCTGTCGGTAGTGAGCCGTACTCACTGGCAGGCAGCGATTGTGAGTATGTTCTGTGAAGGCATAAACACTTGTCATCTGGCTGAATTTTGGCTAAATTGTAGTACAGATGAAGACAAACAGCCTTAAGGGTTTTAAAACCACAGCAGTTTTGAGTTTGGCTCAGTGCTCCAAAAGACAGAACCAACCTGTTGCTCCTGCTGCAACTGCTGGGCTCGTCCGGGATTTGAACCCGGGACCTCTCGCACCCAAAGCGAGAATCATACCCCTAGACCAACGAGCCTGGCTGATGAGTAACCGTTCTACTTGCGTACGCTTGTGCAGTCACCGAACAGAATGGGCGGGCACTGGGTTTAATAGAAAGCGTTTGTCGTTAGGGAGACGCACTCCCTGGCAGGCAGTGATTCAGAGTACATTCTGTGCGTTCCGTTCTGTAAGGAAATACAAACGCTTGTCATCTGGCTGAATCTTGGCTCTGTTGTAGTACAGATGAACTCAAGCAGCAGTAAGGAATTCAAAACCACGACAGTTTTGAGTTTGGTTCAGTGCTGCAAAAGGACGGAGCCAGCTGCTGGGCTGTGTACTGTGAACCCGACCTGGCGTCGAGATACTAAAGTGTAGTTTTTTGAGCATCAGAAACCACCTGAAGTCATATTACCGATCAAAGCCAGAGCTTAGCAGACAAGGCCCAGTGGCCTTTGATCGGCTACGTTTGCGGTTTGACATATTCAAGGATGGTTTGTTCAGAGCAACACTGTGGCCATGATGACCACAAGATTGGAATTGGCTTACTTCTGATAGCTGTGGTGGGGTTTTGTGTGAACACAGAACAACAAGTATACCTGTGCTTAGCGTTTCTGCAAAAGAGCTACGGTAATTCAATTAAGAGCGATACAAAATGGTTTGAATCCCACTACGGCATCTACAGGCCTGCAAAAAATTCAATTTGGCCGAAGCATCAGCCTCTGATGCTGCAGAACGTGACGTCAAGTACTGTGTGGGTTGCAGAAAATGGCCAGATATAAAGTGGTTGATAAAGAAAAGCAGCAATAGCAAACAGAGTCAGAGAACCCTTGAACACATACTAAAGGTGAGAGGGCTCGTCCGGGATTTGAACCCGGGACCTCTCGCACCCTAAGCGAGAATCATACCCCTAGACCAACGAGCCTGACTGACGAAGCTTGGGACTATGTGAGTACGCTTCACAGTCACCGAACCCTTGCTTCTAACAGAATGAGCAGGAACTAGTTTTAATAGAAAGCGTTTGTCGTTAGGGAGCCATACTCCCTGGCAGGCAGCGATTGTGAGTATGTTCTGTGAAGGAAATAAACACTTGCCATCTGGCTGAATTTTGGCGAAATTGTAGTACAGATGAAGACAAACAGCCTTAAAGATTTCAAAACCACGACAGTTTTGAGTTCGGCTCAGTGCTGCAAAGGAATGAGCCAACGGGCTGCTTGTTCTGAAACTTCTGGGCTCGTCCAGGATTTGAACCCGGGACCTCTCGCACCCGAAGCGAGAATCATACCCCTAGACCAACGAGCCTGATTAATGAAGGTTTGGGCTACTTGCATACACTTGTACAGTCACTGAACGCTGGCCTTTAACAGAATGGGCAGGCACTAGTTTTAATACAAAACGTCTGTCGGTAGTGAGCCGTACTCCCTGGCAGGCAGCGATTGTGAGTATGTTCTGTGAAGGCATAAACACTTGTCATCTGGCTGAATTTTGGCTAAATTGTAGTACAGATGAAGACAAACAGCCTTAAGGGTTTTAAAACCACAGCAGTTTTGAGTTTGGCTCAGTGCTCCAAAAGACAGAGCCAACCTGTTGCTCCTGCTGCAACTGCTGGGTTCGTCCGGGATTTGAACCCGGGACCTCTCGCACCCAAAGCGAGAATCATACCCCTAGACCAACGAGCCTGGCTGATGAGTGACCGTGCTACTTGCGTACGCTTGTGCAGTCACCGAACAGAATGGGCGGGCACTGGGTTTAATAGAAAGCGTTTGTCGTTAGGGAGACGCACTCCCTGGCAGGCAGTGATTCAGAGTACATTCTGTGCGTTCCGTTCTGTAAGGAAATACAAACGCTTGTCATCTGGCTGAATCTTGGCTCTGTTGTAGTACAGATGAACTCAAGCAGCAGTAAGGAATTCAAAACCACGACAGTTTTGAGTTTGGTTCAGTGCTGCAAAAGGACGGAGCCAGCTGCTGGGCTGTGTACTGTGAACCCGACCTGGCGTCGAGATACTAAAGTGTAGTTTTTTGAGCATCAGAAACCACCTGAAGTCATATTACCGATCAAAGCCAGAGCTTAGCAGATGGCCTAATGGACAAGGCATCAGCCTCCGGAGCTGGAGATTGTGGGTTCAAGTCCCACCTGGGTCGTCTTTGATCGGCTACGTTTGCGGTTTGACATATTCAAGGATGGTTTGTTCAGAGCAACACTGTGGCCATGATGACCACAAGATTGGAATTGGCTTACTTCTGATAGCTGTGGTGGGGTTTTGTGTGAACACAGAACAACAAGTATACCTGTGCTTAGCGTTTCTGCAAAAGAGCTACGGTAATTCAATTAAGAGCGATACAAAATGGTTTGAATCCCACTACGGCATCTACAGGCCTGCAAAAAATTCAATTTGGCCGAAGCATCAGCCTCTGATGCTGCAGAACGTGACGTCAAGTACTGTGTGGGTTGCAGAAAATGGCCAGATATAAAGTGGTTGATAAAGAAAAGCAGCAATAGCAAACAGAGTCAGAGAACCCTTGAACACATACTAAAGGTGAGAGGGCTCGTCCGGGATTTGAACCCGGGACCTCTCGCACCCTAAGCGAGAATCATACCCCTAGACCAACGAGCCTGACTGACGAAGCTTGGGACTATGTGAGTACGCTTCACAGTCACCGAACCCTTGCTTCTAACAGAATGAGCAGGAACTAGTTTTAATAGAAAGCGTTTGTTGTTAGGGAGCCATACTCCCTGGCAGGCAGCGATTGTGAGTATGTTCTGTGAAGGAAATAAACACTTGCCATCTGGCTGAATTTTGGCGAAATTGTAGTACAGATGAAGACAAACAGCCTTAAAGATTTCAAAACCACGACAGTTTTGAGTTCGGCTCAGTGCTGCAAAGGAATGAGCCAACGGGCTGCTTGTTCTGAAACTTCTGGGCTCGTCCGGGATTTGAACCCGGGACCTCTCGCACCCGAAGCGAGAATCATACCCCTAGACCAACGAGCCTGATTAATGAAGGTTTGGGCTACTTGCATACACTTGTACAGTCACTGAACGCTGGCCTTTAACAGAATGGGCAGGCACTAGTTTTAATACAAAACGTCTGTCGGTAGTGAGCCGTACTCACTGGCAGGCAGCGATTGTGAGTATGTTCTGTGAAGGCATAAACACTTGTCATCTGGCTGAATTTTGGCTAAATTGTAGTACAGATGAAGACAAACAGCCTTAAGGGTTTTAAAACCACAGCAGTTTTGAGTTTGGCTCAGTGCTCCAAAAGACAGAGCCAACCTGTTGCTCCTGCTGCAACTGCTGGGCTCGTCCGGGATTTGAACCCGGGACCTCTCGCACCCAAAGCGAGAATCATACCCCTAGACCAACGAGCCTGGCTGATGAGTAACCGTGCTACTTGCGTACGCTTGTGCAGTCACCGAACAGAATGGGCGGGCACTGGGTTTAATAGAAAGCGTTTGTCGTTAGGGAGACGCACTCCCTGGCAGGCAGTGATTCAGAGTACATTCTGTGCGTTCCGTTCTGTAAGGAAATACAAACGCTTGTCATCTGGCTGAATCTTGGCTCTGTTGTAGTACAGATGAACTCAAGCAGCAGTAAGGAATTCAAAACCACGACAGTTTTGAGTTTGGTTCAGTGCTGCAAAAGGACGGAGCCAGCTGCTGGGCTGTGTACTGTGAACCCGACCTGGCGTCGAGATACTAAAGTGTAGTTTTTTGAGCATCAGAAACCACCTGAAGTCATATTACCGATCAAAGCCAGAGCTTAGCAGACAAGGCCCAGTGGCCTTTGATCGGCTACGTTTGCGGTTTGACATATTCAAGGATGGTTTGTTCAGAGCAACACTGTGGCCATGATGACCACAAGATTGGAATTGGCTTACTTCTGATAGCTGTGGTGGGGTTTTGTGTGAACACAGAACAACAAGTATACCTGTGCTTAGCGTTTCTGCAAAAGAGCTACGGTAATTCAATTAAGAGCGATACAAAATGGTTTGAATCCCACTACGGCATCTACAGGCCTGCAAAAAATTCAATTTGGCCGAAGCATCAGCCTCTGATGCTGCAGAACGTGACGTCAAGTACTGTGTGGGTTGCAGAAAATGGCCAGATATAAAGTGGTTGATAAAGAAAAGCAGCAATAGCAAACAGAGTCAGAGAACCCTTGAACACATACTAAAGGTGAGAGGGCTCGTCCGGGATTTGAACCCGGGACCTCTCGCACCCTAAGCGAGAATCATACCCCTAGACCAACGAGCCTGACTGATGAAGCTTGGGACTATGTGAGTACGCTTCACAGTCACCGAACCCATGCTTCTAACAGAATGAGCAGGCACTAGTTTTAATAGAAAGCGTTTGTCGTTAGGGAGCCATACTCCCTGGCAGGCAGCGATTGTGAGTATGTTCTGTGAAGGAAATAAACACTTGCCATCTGGCTGAAT
>NC_136879.1:5788498-5795998 GCF_949152265.1 Phoxinus phoxinus | reverse complement strand
ACGAGCCTGACTGATGAAGCTTGGGACTATGTGAGTACGCTTCACAGTCACCGAACCCATGCTTCTAACAGAATGAGCAGGCACTAGTTTTAATAGAAAGCGTTTGTCGTTAGGGAGCCATACTCCCTGGCAGGCAGCGATTGTGAGTATGTTCTGTGAAGGAAATAAACACTTGCCATCTGGCTGAATTTTGGCGAAATTGTAGTACAGATGAAGACAAACAGCCTTAAAGATTTCAAAACCACAACAGTTTTGAGTTCGGCTCAGTGCTGCAAAGGAATGAGCCAACGGGCTGCTTGTTCTGAAACTTCTGGGCTCGTCCGGGATTTGAACCCGGGACCTCTCGCACCCGAAGCGAGAATCATACCCCTAGACCAACGAGCCTGATTAATGAAGGTTTGGGCTACTTGCATACACTTGTACAGTCACTGAACGCTGGCCTTTAACAGAATGGGCAGGCACTAGTTTTAATACAAAACGTCTGTCGGTAGTGAGCCGTACTCACTGGCAGGCAGCGATTGTGAGTATGTTCTGTGAAGGCATAAACACTTGTCATCTGGCTGAATTTTGGCTAAATTGTAGTACAGATGAAGACAAACAGCCTTAAGGGTTTTAAAACCACAGCAGTTTTGAGTTTGGCTCAGTGCTCCAAAAGACAGAGCCAACCTGTTGCTCCTGCTGCAACTGCTGGGCTCGTCCGGGATTTGAACCCGGGACCTCTCGCACCCAAAGCGAGAATCATACCCCTAGACCAACGAGCCTGGCTGATGAGTAACCGTGCTACTTGCGTACGCTTGTGCAGTCACCGAACAGAATGGGCGGGCACTGGGTTTAATAGAAAGCGTTTGTCGTTAGGGAGACGCACTCCCTGGCAGGCAGTGATTCAGAGTACATTCTGTGCGTTCCGTTCTGTAAGGAAATACAAACGCTTGTCATCTGGCTGAATCTTGGCTCTGTTGTAGTACAGATGAACTCAAGCAGCAGTAAGGAATTCAAAACCACGACAGTTTTGAGTTTGGTTCAGTGCTGCAAAAGGACGGAGCCAGCTGCTGGGCTGTGTACTGTGAACCCGACCTGGCGTCGAGATACTAAAGTGTAGTTTTTTGAGCATCAGAAACCACCTGAAGTCATATTACCGATCAAAGCCAGAGCTTAGCAGACAAGGCCCAGTGGCCTTTGATCGGCTACGTTTGCGGTTTGACATATTCAAGGATGGTTTGTTCAGAGCAACACTGTGGCCATGATGACCACAAGATTGGAATTGGCTTACTTCTGATAGCTGTGGTGGGGTTTTGTGTGAACACAGAACAACAAGTATACCTGTGCTTAGCGTTTCTGCAAAAGAGCTACGGTAATTCAATTAAGAGCGATACAAAATGGTTTGAATCCCACTACGGCATCTACAGGCCTGCAAAAAATTCAATTTGGCCGAAGCATCAGCCTCTGATGCTGCAGAACGTGACGTCAAGTACTGTGTGGGTTGCAGAAAATGGCCAGATATAAAGTGGTTGATAAAGAAAAGCAGCAATAGCAAACAGAGTCAGAGAACCCTTGAACACATACTAAAGGTGAGAGGGCTCGTCCGGGATTTGAACCCGGGACCTCTCGCACCCTAAGCGAGAATCATACCCCTAGACCAACGAGCCTGACTGACGAAGCTTGGGACTATGTGAGTACGCTTCACAGTCACCGAACCCTTGCTTCTAACAGAATGAGCAGGAACTAGTTTTAATAGAAAGCGTTTGTCGTTAGGGAGCCATACTCCCTGGCAGGCAGCGATTGTGAGTATGTTCTGTGAAGGAAATAAACACTAGCCATCTGGCTGAATTTTGGCGAAATTGTAGTACAGATGAAGACAAACAGCCTTAAAGATTTCAAAACCACGACAGTTTTGAGTTCGGCTCAGTGCTGCAAAGGAATGAGCCAACGGGCTGCTTGTTCTGAAACTTCTGGGCTCGTCCAGGATTTGAACCCGGGACCTCTCGCACCCGAAGCGAGAATCATACCCCTAGACCAACGAGCCTGATTAATGAAGGTTTGGGCTACTTGCATACACTTGTACAGTCACTGAACGCTGGCCTTTAACAGAATGGGCAGGCACTAGTTTTAATACAAAACGTCTGTCGGTAGTGAGCCGTACTCCCTGGCAGGCAGCGATTGTGAGTATGTTCTGTGAAGGCATAAACACTTGTCATCTGGCTGAATTTTGGCTAAATTGTAGTACAGATGAAGACAAACAGCCTTAAGGGTTTTAAAACCACAGCAGTTTTGAGTTTGGCTCAGTGCTCCAAAAGACAGAGCCAACCTGTTGCTCCTGCTGCAACTGCTGGGCTCGTCCGGGATTTGAACCCGGGACCTCTCGCACCCAAAGCGAGAATCATACCCCTAGACCAACGAGCCTGGCTGATGAGTGACCGTGCTACTTGCGTACGCTTGTGCAGTCACCGAACAGAATGGGCGGGCACTGGGTTTAATAGAAAGCGTTTGTCGTTAGGGAGACTCACTCCCTGGCAGGCAGTGATTCAGAGTACATTCTGTGCGTTCCGTTCTGTAAGGAAATACAAACGCTTGTCATCTGGCTGAATCTTGGCTCTGTTGTAGTACAGATGAACTCAAGCAGCAGTAAGGAATTCAAAACCACGACAGTTTTGAGTTTGGTTCAGTGCTGCAAAAGGACGGAGCCAGCTGCTGGGCTGTGTACTGTGAACCCGACCTGGCGTCGAGATACTAAAGTGTAGTTTTTTGAGCATCAGAAACCACTTGAAGTCATATTACCGATCAAAGCCAGAGCTTAGCAGATGGCCTAATGGACAAGGCATCAGCCTCCGGAGCTGGAGATTGTGGGTTCAAGTCCCACCTGAGTCGTCTTTGATCGGCTATGTTTGCGGTTTGACATATTCAAGGATGGTTTGTTCAGAGCAACACTGTGGCCATGATGACCACAAGATTGGAATTTGCTTACTTCTGATAGCTGTGGTGGGGTTTTGTGTGAACACAGAACAACAAGTATACCTGTGCTTAGCGTTTCTGCAAAAGAGCTACGTTAATTTAATTAAGAGCGATACAAAATGGTTTGAATCCCACTACGGCATCTACAGGCCTGCAAAAAATTCAATTTGGCCGAAGCATCAGCCTCTGATGCTGCAGAACGTGACGTCAAGTACTGTGTGGGTTGCAGAAAATGGCCAGATATAAAGTGGTTGATAAAGAAAAGCAGCAAAAGCAAACAGAGTCAGAGAACCCTTGAACTCATACTAAAGGTGAGAGGGCTCGTCCGGGATTTGAACCCGGGACCTCTCGCACCCTAAGCGAGAATCATACCCCTAGACCAACGAGCCTGACTGATGAAGCTTGGGACTATGTGAGTACGCTTCACAGTCACCGAACCCATGCTTCTAACAGAATGAGCAGGCACTAGTTTTAATAGAAAGCGTTTGTCGTTAGGGAGCCATACTCCCTGGCAGGCAGCGATTGTGAGTATGTTCTGTGAAGGAAATAAACACTTGCCATCTGGCTGAATTTTGGCGAAATTGTAGTACAGATGAAGACAAACAGCCTTAAAGATTTCAAAACCACAACAGTTTTGAGTTCGGCTCAGTGCTGCAAAGGAATGAGCCAACGGGCTGCTTGTTCTGAAACTTCTGGGCTCGTCCGGGATTTGAACCCGGGACCTCTCGCACCCGAAGCGAGAATCATACCCCTAGACCAACGAGCCTGATTAATGAAGGTTTGGGCTACTTGCATACACTTGTACAGTCACTGAACGCTGGCCTTTAACTGAATGGGCAGGAACTAGTTTTAATACAAAACGTCTGTCGGTAGTGAGCCGTACTCCCTGGCAGGCAGCGATTGTGAGTATGTTCTGTGAAGGCATAAACACTTGTCATCTGGCTGAATTTTGGCTAAATTGTAGTACAGATGAAGACAAACAGCCTTAAGGGTTTTAAAACCACAGCAGTTTTGAGTTTGGCTCAGTGCTCCAAAAGACAGAGCCAACCTGTTGCTCCTGCTGCAACTGCTGGGTTCGTCCGGGATTTGAACCCGGGACCTCTCGCACCCAAAGCGAGAATCATACCCCTAGACCAACGAGCCTGGCTGATGAGTGACTGTGCTACTTGCGTACGCTTGTGCAGTCACCGAACAGAATGGGCGGGCACTGGGTTTAATAGAAAGCGTTTGTCGTTAGGGAGACGCACTCCCTGGCAGGCAGTGATTCAGAGTACATTCTGTGCGTTCCGTTCTGTAAGGAAATACAAACGCTTGTCATCTGGCTGAATCTTGGCTCTGTTGTAGTACAGATGAACTCAAGCAGCAGTAAGGAATTCAAAACCACGACAGTTTTGAGTTTGGTTCAGTGCTGCAAAAGGACGGAGCCAGCTGCTGGGCTGTGTACTGTGAACCCGACCTGGCGTCGAGATACTAAAGTGTAGTTTTTTGAGCATCAGAAACCACCTGAAGTCATATTACCGATCAAAGCCAGAGCTTAGCAGATGGCCTAATGGACAAGGCATCAGCCTCCGGAGCTGGAGATTGTGGGTTCAAGTCCCACCTGGGTCGTCTTTGATCGGCTACGTTTGCGGTTTGACATATTCAAGGATGGTTTGTTCAGAGCAACACTGTGGCCATGATGACCACAAGATTGGAATTGGCTTACTTCTGATAGCCGTGGTGGGGTTTTGTGTGAACACAGAACAACAAGTATACCTGTGCTTAGCGTTTCTGCAAAAGAGCTACGGTAATTCAATTAAGAGCGATACAAAATGGTTTGAATCCCACTACGGCATCTACAGGCCTGCAAAAAATTCAATTTGGCCGAAGCATCAGCCTCTGATGCTGCAGAACGTGACGTCAAGTACTGTGTGGGTTGCAGAAAATGGCCAGATATAAAGTGGTTGATAAAGAAAAGCAGCAATAGCAAACAGAGTCAGAGAACCCTTGAACACATACTAAAGGTGAGAGGGCTCGTCCGGGATTTGAACCCGGGACCTCTCGCACCCTAAGCGAGAATCATACCCCTAGACCAACGAGCCTGACTGACGAAGCTTGGGACTATGTGAGTACGCTTCACAGTCACCGAACCCTTGCTTCTAACAGAATGAGCAGGAACTAGTTTTAATAGAAAGCGTTTGTTGTTAGGGAGCCATACTCCCTGGCAGGCAGCGATTGTGAGTATGTTCTGTGAAGGAAATAAACACTTGCCATCTGGCTGAATTTTGGCGAAATTGTAGTACAGATGAAGACAAACAGCCTTAAAGATTTCAAAACCACGACAGTTTTGAGTTCGGCTCAGTGCTGCAAAGGAATGAGCCAACGGGCTGCTTGTTCTGAAACTTCTGGGCTCGTCCGGGATTTGAACCCGGGACCTCTCGCACCCGAAGCGAGAATCATACCCCTAGACCAACGAGCCTGATTAATGAAGGTTTGGGCTACTTGCATACACTTGTACAGTCACTGAACGCTGGCCTTTAACTGAATGGGCAGGAACTAGTTTTAATACAAAACGTCTGTCGGTAGTGAGCCGTACTCCCTGGCAGGCAGCGATTGTGAGTATGTTCTGTGAAGGCATAAACACTTGTCATCTGGCTGAATTTTGGCTAAATTGTAGTACAGATGAAGACAAACAGCCTTAAGGGTTTTAAAACCACAGCAGTTTTGAGTTTGGCTCAGTGCTCCAAAAGACAGAGCCAACCTGTTGCTCCTGCTGCAACTGCTAGGTTCGTCCGGGATTTGAACCCGGGACCTCTCGCACCCAAAGCGAGAATCATACCCCTAGACCAACGAGCCTGGCTGATGAGTGACCGTGCTACTTGCGTACGCTTGTGCAGTCACCGAACAGAATGGGCGGGCACTGGGTTTAATAGAAAGCGTTTGTCGTTAGGGAGACGCACTCCCTGGCAGGCAGTGATTCAGAGTACATTCTGTGCGTTCCGTTCTGTAAGGAAATACAAACGCTTGTCATCTGGCTGAATCTTGGCTCTGTTGTAGTACAGATGAACTCAAGCAGCAGTAAGGAATTCAAAACCACGACAGTTTTGAGTTTGGTTCAGTGCTGCAAAAGGACGGAGCCAGCTGCTGGGCTGTGTACTGTGAACCCGACCTGGCGTCGAGATACTAAAGTGTAGTTTTTTGAGCATCAGAAACCACCTGAAGTCATATTACCGATCAAAGCCAGAGCTTAGCAGATGGCCTAATGGACAAGGCATCAGCCTCCGGAGCTGGAGATTGTGGGTTCAAGTCCCACCTGGGTCGTCTTTGATCGGCTACGTTTGCGGTTTGACATATTCAAGGATGGTTTGTTCAGAGCAACACTGTGGCCATGATGACCACAAGATTGGAATTGGCTTACTTCTGATAGCTGTGGTGGGGTTTTGTGTGAACACAGAACAACAAGTATACCTGTGCTTAGCGTTTCTGCAAAAGAGCTACGGTAATTCAATTAAGAGCGATACAAAATGGTTTGAATCCCACTACGGCATCTACAGGCCTGCAAAAAATTCAATTTGGCCGAAGCATCAGCCTCTGATGCTGCAGAACGTGACGTCAAGTACTGTGTGGGTTGCAGAAAATGGCCAGATATAAAGTGGTTGATAAAGAAAAGCAGCAATAGCAAACAGAGTCAGAGAACCCTTGAACACATACTAAAGGTGAGAGGGCTCGTCCGGGATTTGAACCCGGGACCTCTCGCACCCTAAGCGAGAATCATACCCCTAGACCAACGAGCCTGACTGACGAAGCTTGGGACTATGTGAGTACGCTTCACAGTCACCGAACCCTTGCTTCTAACAGAATGAGCAGGAACTAGTTTTAATAGAAAGCGTTTGTTGTTAGGGAGCCATACTCCCTGGCAGGCAGCGATTGTGAGTATGTTCTGTGAAGGAAATAAACACTTGCCATCTGGCTGAATTTTGGCGAAATTGTAGTACAGATGAAGACAAACAGCCTTAAAGATTTCAAAACCACGACAGTTTTGAGTTCGGCTCAGTGCTGCAAAGGAATGAGCCAACGGGCTGCTTGTTCTGAAACTTCTGGGCTCGTCCGGGATTTGAACCCGGGACCTCTCGCACCCGAAGCGAGAATCATACCCCTAGACCAACGAGCCTGATTAATGAAGGTTTGGGCTACTTGCATACACTTGTACAGTCACTGAACGCTGGCCTTTAACTGAATGGGCAGGAACTAGTTTTAATACAAAACGTCTGTCGGTAGTGAGCCGTACTCCCTGGCAGGCAGCGATTGTGAGTATGTTCTGTGAAGGCATAAACACTTGTCATCTGGCTGAATTTTGGCTAAATTGTAGTACAGATGAAGACAAACAGCCTTAAGGGTTTTAAAACCACAGCAGTTTTGAGTTTGGCTCAGTGCTCCAAAAGACAGAGCCAACCTGTTGCTCCTGCTGCAACTGCTGGGTTCGTCCGGGATTTGAACCCGGGACCTCTCGCACCCAAAGCGAGAATCATACCCCTAGACCAACGAGCCTGGCTGATGAGTGACCGTGCTACT
>NC_136879.1:5780998-5785998 GCF_949152265.1 Phoxinus phoxinus | reverse complement strand
TCAGAGAACCCTTGAACACATACTAAAGGTGAGAGGGCTCGTCCGGGATTTGAACCCGGGACCTCACGCACCCTAAGCGAGAATCATACCCCTAGACCAACGAGCCTGACTGACGAAGCTTGGGACTATGTGAGTACGCTTCACAGTCACCGAACCCTTGCTTCTAACAGAATGAGCAGGAACTAGTTTTAATAGAAAGCGTTTGTCGTTAGGGAGCCATACTCCCTGGCAGGCAGCGATTGTGAGTATGTTCTGTGAAGGAAATAAACACTTGCCATCTGGCTGAATTTTGGCGAAATTGTAGTACAGATGAAGACAAACAGCCTTAAAGATTTCAAAACCACGACAGTTTTGAGTTCGGCTCAGTGCTGCAAAGGAATGAGCCAACGGGCTGCTTGTTCTGAAACTTCTGGGCTCGTCCGGGATTTGAACCCGGGACCTCTCGCACCCGAAGCAAGAATCATACCCCTAGACCAACGAGCCTGATTAATGAAGGTTTGGGCTACTTGCATACACTTGTACAGTCACTGAACGCTGGCCTTTAACAGAATGGGCAGGCACTAGTTTTAATACAAAACGTCTGTCGGTAGTGAGCCGTACTCACTGGCAGGCAGCGATTGTGAGTATGTTCTGTGAAGGCATAAACACTTGTCATCTGGCTGAATTTTGGCTAAATTGTAGTACAGATGAAGACAAACAGCCTTAAGGGTTTTAAAACCACAGCAGTTTTGAGTTTGGCTCAGTGCTCCAAAAGACAGAGCCAACCTGTTGCTCCTGCTGCAACTGCTGGGCTCGTCCGGGATTTGAACCCGGGACCTCTCGCACCCAAAGCGAGAATCATACCCCTAGACCAACGAGCCTGGCTGATGAGTAACCGTTCTACTTGCGTACGCTTGTGCAGTCACCGAACAGAATGGGCGGGCACTGGGTTTAATAGAAAGCGTTTGTTGTTAGGGAGACGCACTCCCTGGCAGGCAGTGATTCAGAGTACATTCTGTGCGTTCCGTTCTGTAAGGAAATACAAACGCTTGTCATCTGGCTGAATCTTGGCTCTGTTGTAGTACAGATGAACTCAAGCAGCAGTAAGGAATTCAAAACCACGACAGTTTTGAGTTTGGTTCAGTGCTGCAAAAGGACGGAGCCAGCTGCTGGGCTGTGTACTGTGAACCCGACCTGGCGTCGAGATACTAAAGTGTAGTTTTTTGAGCATCAGAAACCACCTGAAGTCATATTACCGATCAAAGCCAGAGCTTAGCAGACAAGGCCCAGTGGCCTTTGATCGGCTACGTTTGCGGTTTGACATATTCAAGGATGGTTTGTTCAGAGCAACACTGTGGCCATGATGACCACAAGATTGGAATTGGCTTACTTCTGATAGCTGTGGTGGGGTTTTGTGTGAACACAGAACAACAAGTATACCTGTGCTTAGCGTTTCTGCAAAAGAGCTACGGTAATTCAATTAAGAGCGATACAAAATGGTTTGAATCCCACTACGGCATCTACAGGCCTGCAAAAAATTCAATTTGGCCGAAGCATCAGCCTCTGATGCTGCAGAACGTGACGTCAAGTACTGTGTGGGTTGCAGAAAATGGCCAGATATAAAGTGGTTGATAAAGAAAAGCAGCAATAGCAAACAGAGTCAGAGAACCCTTGAACACATACTAAAGGTGAGAGGGCTCGTCCGGGATTTGAACCCGGGACCTCTCGCACCCTAAGCGAGAATCATACCCCTAGACCAACGAGCCTGACTGACGAAGCTTGGGACTATGTGAGTACGCTTCACAGTCACCGAACCCTTGCTTCTAACAGAATGAGCAGGAACTAGTTTTAATAGAAAGCGTTTGTCGTTAGGGAGCCATACTCCCTGGCAGGCAGCGATTGTGAGTATGTTCTGTGAAGGAAATAAACACTTGCCATCTGGCTGAATTTTGGCGAAATTGTAGTACAGATGAAGACAAACAGCCTTAAAGATTTCAAAACCACGACAGTTTTGAGTTCGGCTCAGTGCTGCAAAGGAATGAGCCAACGGGCTGCTTGTTCTGAAACTTCTGGGCTCGTCCAGGATTTGAACCCGGGACCTCTCGCACCCGAAGCGAGAATCATACCCCTAGACCAACGAGCCTGATTAATGAAGGTTTGGGCTACTTGCATACACTTGTACAGTCACTGAACGCTGGCCTTTAACAGAATGGGCAGGCACTAGTTTTAATACAAAACGTCTGTCGGTAGTGAGCCGTACTCCCTGGCAGGCAGCGATTGTGAGTATGTTCTGTGAAGGCATAAACACTTGTCATCTGGCTGAATTTTGGCTAAATTGTAGTACAGATGAAGACAAACAGCCTTAAGGGTTTTAAAACCACAGCAGTTTTGAGTTTGGCTCAGTGCTCCAAAAGACAGAGCCAACCTGTTGCTCCTGCTGCAACTGCTGGGCTCGTCCGGGATTTGAACCCGGGACCTCTCGCACCCAAAGCGAGAATCATACCCCTAGACCAACGAGCCTGGCTGATGAGTGACCGTGCTACTTGCGTACGCTTGTGCAGTCACCGAACAGAATGGGCGGGCACTGGGTTTAATAGAAAGCGTTTGTCGTTAGGGAGACGCACTCCCTGGCAGGCAGTGATTCAGAGTACATTCTGTGCGTTCCGTTCTGTAAGGAAATACAAACGCTTGTCATCTGGCTGAATCTTGGCTCTGTTGTAGTACAGATGAACTCAAGCAGCAGTAAGGAATTCAAAACCACGACAGTTTTGAGTTTGGTTCAGTGCTGCAAAAGGACGGAGCCAGCTGCTGGGCTGTGTACTGTGAACCCGACCTGGCGTCGAGATACTAAAGTGTAGTTTTTTGAGCATCAGAAACCACTTGAAGTCATATTACCGATCAAAGCCAGAGCTTAGCAGATGGCCTAATGGACAAGGCATCAGCCTCCGGAGCTGGAGATTGTGGGTTCAAGTCCCACCTGAGTCGTCTTTGATCGGCTATGTTTGCGGTTTGACATATTCAAGGATGGTTTGTTCAGAGCAACACTGTGGCCATGATGACCACAAGATTGGAATTTGCTTACTTCTGATAGCTGTGGTGGGGTTTTGTGTGAACACAGAACAACAAGTATACCTGTGCTTAGCGTTTCTGCAAAAGAGCTACGTTAATTTAATTAAGAGCGATACAAAATGGTTTGAATCCCACTACGGCATCTACAGGCCTGCAAAAAATTCAATTTGGCCGAAGCATCAGCCTCTGATGCTGCAGAACGTGACGTCAAGTACTGTGTGGGTTGCAGAAAATGGCCAGATATAAAGTGGTTGATAAAGAAAAGCAGCAAAAGCAAACAGAGTCAGAGAACCCTTGAACTCATACTAAAGGTGAGAGGGCTCGTCCGGGATTTGAACCCGGGACCTCTCGCACCCTAAGCGAGAATCATACCCCTAGACCAACGAGCCTGACTGATGAAGCTTGGGACTATGTGAGTACGCTTCACAGTCACCGAACCCATGCTTCTAACAGAATGAGCAGGCACTAGTTTTAATAGAAAGCGTTTGTCGTTAGGGAGCCATACTCCCTGGCAGGCAGCGATTGTGAGTATGTTCTGTGAAGGAAATAAACACTTGCCATCTGGCTGAATTTTGGCGAAATTGTAGTACAGATGAAGACAAACAGCCTTAAAGATTTCAAAACCACAACAGTTTTGAGTTCGGCTCAGTGCTGCAAAGGAATGAGCCAACGGGCTGCTTGTTCTGAAACTTCTGGGCTCGTCCGGGATTTGAACCCGGGACCTCTCGCACCCGAAGCGAGAATCATACCCCTAGACCAACGAGCCTGATTAATGAAGGTTTGGGCTACTTGCATACACTTGTACAGTCACTGAACGCTGGCCTTTAACTGAATGGGCAGGAACTAGTTTTAATACAAAACGTCTGTCGGTAGTGAGCCGTACTCCCTGGCAGGCAGCGATTGTGAGTATGTTCTGTGAAGGCATAAACACTTGTCATCTGGCTGAATTTTGGCTAAATTGTAGTACAGATGAAGACAAACAGCCTTAAGGGTTTTAAAACCACAGCAGTTTTGAGTTTGGCTCAGTGCTCCAAAAGACAGAGCCAACCTGTTGCTCCTGCTGCAACTGCTGGGTTCGTCCGGGATTTGAACCCGGGACCTCTCGCACCCAAAGCGAGAATCATACCCCTAGACCAACGAGCCTGGCTGATGAGTGACCGTGCTACTTGCGTACGCTTGTGCAGTCACCGAACAGAATGGGCGGGCACTGGGTTTAATAGAAAGCGTTTGTCGTTAGGGAGACGCACTCCCTGGCAGGCAGTGATTCAGAGTACATTCTGTGCGTTCCGTTCTGTAAGGAAATACAAACGCTTGTCATCTGGCTGAATCTTGGCTCTGTTGTAGTACAGATGAACTCAAGCAGCAGTAAGGAATTCAAAACCACGACAGTTTTGAGTTTGGTTCAGTGCTGCAAAAGGACGGAGCCAGCTGCTGGGCTGTGTACTGTGAACCCGACCTGGCGTCGAGATACTAAAGTGTAGTTTTTTGAGCATCAGAAACCACCTGAAGTCATATTACCGATCAAAGCCAGAGCTTAGCAGATGGCCTAATGGACAAGGCATCAGCCTCCGGAGCTGGAGATTGTGGGTTCAAGTCCCACCTGGGTCGTCTTTGATCGGCTACGTTTGCGGTTTGACATATTCAAGGATGGTTTGTTCAGAGCAACACTGTGGCCATGATGACCACAAGATTGGAATTGGCTTACTTCTGATAGCTGTGGTGGGGTTTTGTGTGAACACAGAACAACAAGTATACCTGTGCTTAGCGTTTCTGCAAAAGAGCTACGGTAATTCAATTAAGAGCGATACAAAATGGTTTGAATCCCACTACGGCATCTACAGGCCTGCAAAAAATTCAATTTGGCCGAAGCATCAGCCTCTGATGCTGCAGAACGTGACGTCAAGTACTGTGTGGGTTGCAGAAAATGGCCAGATATAAAGTGGTTGATAAAG
>NC_136879.1:5768498-5773498 GCF_949152265.1 Phoxinus phoxinus | reverse complement strand
CCTCTCGCACCCAAAGCGAGAATCATACCCCTAGACCAACGAGCCTGGCTGATGAGTGACCGTGCTACTTGCGTACGCTTGTGCAGTCACCGAACAGAATGGGCGGGCACTGGGTTTAATAGAAAGCGTTTGTCGTTAGGGAGACGCACTCCCTGGCAGGCAGTGATTCAGAGTACATTCTGTGCGTTCCGTTCTGTAAGGAAATACAAACGCTTGTCATCTGGCTGAATCTTGGCTCTGTTGTAGTACAGATGAACTCAAGCAGCAGTAAGGAATTCAAAACCACGACAGTTTTGAGTTTGGTTCAGTGCTGCAAAAGGACGGAGCCAGCTGCTGGGCTGTGTACTGTGAACCCGACCTGGCGTCGAGATACTAAAGTGTAGTTTTTTGAGCATCAGAAACCACTTGAAGTCATATTACCGATCAAAGCCAGAGCTTAGCAGATGGCCTAATGGACAAGGCATCAGCCTCCGGAGCTGGAGATTGTGGGTTCAAGTCCCACCTGAGTCGTCTTTGATCGGCTATGTTTGCGGTTTGACATATTCAAGGATGGTTTGTTCAGAGCAACACTGTGGCCATGATGACCACAAGATTGGAATTTGCTTACTTCTGATAGCTGTGGTGGGGTTTTGTGTGAACACAGAACAACAAGTATACCTGTGCTTAGCGTTTCTGCAAAAGAGCTACGTTAATTTAATTAAGAGCGATACAAAATGGTTTGAATCCCACTACGGCATCTACAGGCCTGCAAAAAATTCAATTTGGCCGAAGCATCAGCCTCTGATGCTGCAGAACGTGACGTCAAGTACTGTGTGGGTTGCAGAAAATGGCCAGATATAAAGTGGTTGATAAAGAAAAGCAGCAAAAGCAAACAGAGTCAGAGAACCCTTGAACTCATACTAAAGGTGAGAGGGCTCGTCCGGGATTTGAACCCGGGACCTCTCGCACCCTAAGCGAGAATCATACCCCTAGACCAACGAGCCTGACTGATGAAGCTTGGGACTATGTGAGTACGCTTCACAGTCACCGAACCCATGCTTCTAACAGAATGAGCAGGCACTAGTTTTAATAGAAAGCGTTTGTCGTTAGGGAGCCATACTCCCTGGCAGGCAGCGATTGTGAGTATGTTCTGTGAAGGAAATAAACACTTGCCATCTGGCTGAATTTTGGCGAAATTGTAGTACAGATGAAGACAAACAGCCTTAAAGATTTCAAAACCACAACAGTTTTGAGTTCGGCTCAGTGCTGCAAAGGAATGAGCCAACGGGCTGCTTGTTCTGAAACTTCTGGGCTCGTCCGGGATTTGAACCCGGGACCTCTCGCACCCGAAGCGAGAATCATACCCCTAGACCAACGAGCCTGATTAATGAAGGTTTGGGCTACTTGCATACACTTGTACAGTCACTGAACGCTGGCCTTTAACTGAATGGGCAGGAACTAGTTTTAATACAAAACGTCTGTCGGTAGTGAGCCGTACTCCCTGGCAGGCAGCGATTGTGAGTATGTTCTGTGAAGGCATAAACACTTGTCATCTGGCTGAATTTTGGCTAAATTGTAGTACAGATGAAGACAAACAGCCTTAAGGGTTTTAAAACCACAGCAGTTTTGAGTTTGGCTCAGTGCTCCAAAAGACAGAGCCAACCTGTTGCTCCTGCTGCAACTGCTGGGTTCGTCCGGGATTTGAACCCGGGACCTCTCGCACCCAAAGCGAGAATCATACCCCTAGACCAACGAGCCTGGCTGATGAGTGACCGTGCTACTTGCGTACGCTTGTGCAGTCACCGAACAGAATGGGCGGGCACTGGGTTTAATAGAAAGCGTTTGTCGTTAGGGAGACGCACTCCCTGGCAGGCAGTGATTCAGAGTACATTCTGTGCGTTCCGTTCTGTAAGGAAATACAAACGCTTGTCATCTGGCTGAATCTTGGCTCTGTTGTAGTACAGATGAACTCAAGCAGCAGTAAGGAATTCAAAACCACGACAGTTTTGAGTTTGGTTCAGTGCTGCAAAAGGACGGAGCCAGCTGCTGGGCTGTGTACTGTGAACCCGACCTGGCGTCGAGATACTAAAGTGTAGTTTTTTGAGCATCAGAAACCACCTGAAGTCATATTACCGATCAAAGCCAGAGCTTAGCAGATGGCCTAATGGACAAGGCATCAGCCTCCGGAGCTGGAGATTGTGGGTTCAAGTCCCACCTGGGTCGTCTTTGATCGGCTACGTTTGCGGTTTGACATATTCAAGGATGGTTTGTTCAGAGCAACACTGTGGCCATGATGACCACAAGATTGGAATTGGCTTACTTCTGATAGCTGTGGTGGGGTTTTGTGTGAACACAGAACAACAAGTATACCTGTGCTTAGCGTTTCTGCAAAAGAGCTACGGTAATTCAATTAAGAGCGATACAAAATGGTTTGAATCCCACTACGGCATCTACAGGCCTGCAAAAAATTCAATTTGGCCGAAGCATCAGCCTCTGATGCTGCAGAACGTGACGTCAAGTACTGTGTGGGTTGCAGAAAATGGCCAGATATAAAGTGGTTGATAAAGAAAAGCAGCAATAGCAAACAGAGTCAGAGAACCCTTGAACACATACTAAAGGTGAGAGGGCTCGTCCGGGATTTGAACCCGGGACCTCTCGCACCCTAAGCGAGAATCATACCCCTAGACCAACGAGCCTGACTGACGAAGCTTGGGACTATGTGAGTACGCTTCACAGTCACCGAACCCTTGCTTCTAACAGAATGAGCAGGAACTAGTTTTAATAGAAAGCGTTTGTTGTTAGGGAGCCATACTCCCTGGCAGGCAGCGATTGTGAGTATGTTCTGTGAAGGAAATAAACACTTGCCATCTGGCTGAATTTTGGCGAAATTGTAGTACAGATGAAGACAAACAGCCTTAAAGATTTCAAAACCACAACAGTTTTGAGTTCGGCTCAGTGCTGCAAAGGAATGAGCCAACGGGCTGCTTGTTCTGAAACTTCTGGGCTCGTCCGGGATTTGAACCCGGGACCTCTCGCACCCGAAGCGAGAATCATACCCCTAGACCAACGAGCCTGATTAATGAAGGTTTGGGCTACTTGCATACACTTGTACAGTCACTGAACGCTGGCCTTTAACTGAATGGGCAGGAACTAGTTTTAATACAAAACGTCTGTCGGTAGTGAGCCGTACTCCCTGGCAGGCAGCGATTGTGAGTATTTTCTGTGAAGGCATAAACACTTGTCATCTGGCTGAATTTTGGCTAAATTGTAGTACAGATGAAGACAAACAGCCTTAAGGGTTTTAAAACCACAGCAGTTTTGAGTTTGGCTCAGTGCTCCAAAAGACAGAGCCAACCTGTTGCTCCTGCTGCAACTGCTGGGTTCGTCCGGGATTTGAACCCGGGACCTCTCGCACCCAAAGCGAGAATCATACCCCTAGACCAACGAGCCTGGCTGATGAGTGACCGTGCTACTTGCGTACGCTTGTGCAGTCACCGAACAGAATGGGCGGGCACTGGGTTTAATAGAAAGCGTTTGTCGTTAGGGAGACGCACTCCCTGGCAGGCAGTGATTCAGAGTACATTCTGTGCGTTCCGTTCTGTAAGGAAATACAAACGCTTGTCATCTGGCTGAATCTTGGCTCTGTTGTAGTACAGATGAACTCAAGCAGCAGTAAGGAATTCAAAACCACGACAGTTTTGAGTTTGGTTCAGTGCTGCAAAAGGACGGAGCCAGCTGCTGGGCTGTGTACTGTGAACCCGACCTGGCGTCGAGATACTAAAGTGTAGTTTTTTGAGCATCAGAAACCACCTGAAGTCATATTACCGATCAAAGCCAGAGCTTAGCAGATGGCCTAATGGACAAGGCATCAGCCTCCGGAGCTGGAGATTGTGGGTTCAAGTCCCACCTGGGTCGTCTTTGATCGGCTACGTTTGCGGTTTGACATATTCAAGGATGGTTTGTTCAGAGCAACACTGTGGCCATGATGACCACAAGATTGGAATTGGCTTACTTCTGATAGCTGTGGTGGGGTTTTGTGTGAACACAGAACAACAAGTATACCTGTGCTTAGCGTTTCTGCAAAAGAGCTACGGTAATTCAATTAAGAGCGATACAAAATGGTTTGAATCCCACTACGGCATCTACAGGCCTGCAAAAAATTCAATTTGGCCGAAGCATCAGCCTCTGATGCTGCAGAACGTGACGTCAAGTACTGTGTGGGTTGCAGAAAATGGCCAGATATAAAGTGGTTGATAAAGAAAAGCAGCAATAGCAAACAGAGTCAGAGAACCCTTGAACACATACTAAAGGTGAGAGGGCTCGTCCGGGATTTGAACCCGGGACCTCTCGCACCCTAAGCGAGAATCATACCCCTAGACCAACGAGCCTGACTGACGAAGCTTGGGACTATGTGAGTACGCTTCACAGTCACCGAACCCTTGCTTCTAACAGAATGAGCAGGAACTAGTTTTAATAGAAAGCGTTTGTTGTTAGGGAGCCATACTCCCTGGCAGGCAGCGATTGTGAGTATGTTCTGTGAAGGAAATAAACACTTGCCATCTGGCTGAATTTTGGCGAAATTGTAGTACAGATGAAGACAAACAGCCTTAAAGATTTCAAAACCACGACAGTTTTGAGTTCGGCTCAGTGCTGCAAAGGAATGAGCCAACGGGCTGCTTGTTCTGAAACTTCTGGGCTCGTCCGGGATTTGAACCCGGGACCTCTCGCACCCGAAGCGAGAATCATACCCCTAGACCAACGAGCCTGATTAATGAAGGTTTGGGCTACTTGCATACACTTGTACAGTCACTGAACGCTGGCCTTTAACAGAATGGGCAGGCACTAGTTTTAATACAAAACGTCTGTCGGTAGTGAGCCGTACTCACTGGCAGGCAGCGATTGTGAGTATGTTCTGTGAAGGCATAAACACTTGTCATCTGGCTGAATTTTGGCTAAATTGTAGTACAGATGAAGACAAACAGCCTTAAGGGTTTTAAAACCACAGCAGTTTTGAGTTTGGC
>NC_136879.1:5723498-5763498 GCF_949152265.1 Phoxinus phoxinus | reverse complement strand
AAACCACGACAGTTTTGAGTTTGGTTCAGTGCTGCAAAAGGACGGAGCCAGCTGCTGGGCTGTGTACTGTGAACCCGACCTGGCGTCGAGATACTAAAGTGTAGTTTTTTGAGCATCAGAAACCACCTGAAGTCATATTACCGATCAAAGCCAGAGCTTAGCAGACAAGGCCCAGTGGCCTTTGATCGGCTACGTTTGCGGTTTGACATATTCAAGGATGGTTTGTTCAGAGCAACACTGTGGCCATGATGACCACAAGATTGGAATTGGCTTACTTCTGATAGCTGTGGTGGGGTTTTGTGTGAACACAGAACAACAAGTATACCTGTGCTTAGCGTTTCTGCAAAAGAGCTACGGTAATTCAATTAAGAGCGATACAAAATGGTTTGAATCCCACTACGGCATCTACAGGCCTGCAAAAAATTCAATTTGGCCGAAGCATCAGCCTCTGATGCTGCAGAACGTGACGTCAAGTACTGTGTGGGTTGCAGAAAATGGCCAGATATAAAGTGGTTGATAAAGAAAAGCAGCAATAGCAAACAGAGTCAGAGAACCCTTGAACACATACTAAAGGTGAGAGGGCTCGTCCGGGATTTGAACCCGGGACCTCTCGCACCCTAAGCGAGAATCATACCCCTAGACCAACGAGCCTGACTGATGAAGCTTGGGACTATGTGAGTACGCTTCACAGTCACCGAACCCATGCTTCTAACAGAATGAGCAGGCACTAGTTTTAATAGAAAGCGTTTGTCGTTAGGGAGCCATACTCCCTGGCAGGCAGCGATTGTGAGTATGTTCTGTGAAGGAAATAAACACTTGCCATCTGGCTGAATTTTGGCTAAATTGTAGTACAGATGAAGACAAACAGCCTTAAAGATTTCAAAACCACAACAGTTTTGAGTTCGGCTCAGTGCTGCAAAGGAATGAGCCAACGGGCTGCTTGTTCTGAAACTTCTGGGCTCGTCCGGGATTTGAACCCGGGACCTCTCGCACCCGAAGCGAGAATCATACCCCTAGACCAACGAGCCTGATTAATGAAGGTTTGGGCTACTTGCATACACTTGTACAGTCACTGAACGCTGGCCTTTAACTGAATGGGCAGGAACTAGTTTTAATACAAAACGTCTGTCGGTAGTGAGCCGTACTCCCTGGCAGGCAGCGATTGTGAGTATGTTCTGTGAAGGCATAAACACTTGTCATCTGGCTGAATTTTGGCTAAATTGTAGTACAGATGAAGACAAACAGCCTTAAGGGTTTTAAAACCACAGCAGTTTTGAGTTTGGCTCAGTGCTCCAAAAGACAGAGCCAACCTGTTGCTCCTGCTGCAACTGCTGGGTTCGTCCGGGATTTGAACCCGGGACCTCTCGCACCCAAAGCGAGAATCATACCCCTAGACCAACGAGCCTGGCTGATGAGTGACCGTGCTACTTGCGTACGCTTGTGCAGTCACCGAACAGAATGGGCGGGCACTGGGTTTAATAGAAAGCGTTTGTCGTTAGGGAGACGCACTCCCTGGCAGGCAGTGATTCAGAGTACATTCTGTGCGTTCCGTTCTGTAAGGAAATACAAACGCTTGTCATCTGGCTGAATCTTGGCTCTGTTGTAGTACAGATGAACTCAAGCAGCAGTAAGGAATTCAAAACCACGACAGTTTTGAGTTTGGTTCAGTGCTGCAAAAGGACGGAGCCAGCTGCTGGGCTGTGTACTGTGAACCCGACCTGGCGTCGAGATACTAAAGTGTAGTTTTTTGAGCATCAGAAACCACCTGAAGTCATATTACCGATCAAAGCCAGAGCTTAGCAGATGGCCTAATGGACAAGGCATCAGCCTCCGGAGCTGGAGATTGTGGGTTCAAGTCCCACCTGGGTCGTCTTTGATCGGCTACGTTTGCGGTTTGACATATTCAAGGATGGTTTGTTCAGAGCAACACTGTGGCCATGATGACCAAAAGATTGGAATTGGCTTACTTCTGATAGCTGTGGTGGGGTTTTGTGTGAACACAGAACAACAAGTATACCTGTGCTTAGCGTTTCTGCAAAAGAGCTACGGTAATTCAATTAAGAGCGATACAAAATGGTTTGAATCCCACTACGGCATCTACAGGCCTGCAAAAAATTCAATTTGGCCGAAGCATCAGCCTCTGATGCTGCAGAACGTGACGTCAAGTACTGTGTGGGTTGCAGAAAATGGCCAGATATAAAGTGGTTGATAAAGAAAAGCAGCAATAGCAAACAGAGTCAGAGAACCCTTGAACACATACTAAAGGTGAGAGGGCTCGTCCGGGATTTGAACCCGGGACCTCTCGCACCCTAAGCGAGAATCATACCCCTAGACCAACGAGCCTGACTGACGAAGCTTGGGACTATGTGAGTACGCTTCACAGTCACCGAACCCTTGCTTCTAACAGAATGAGCAGGAACTAGTTTTAATACAAAACGTCTGTCGGTAGTGAGCCGTACTCCCTGGCAGGCAGCGATTGTGAGTATGTTCTGTGAAGGCATAAACACTTGTCATCTGGCTGAATTTTGGCTAAATTGTAGTACAGATGAAGACAAACAGCCTTAAGGGTTTTAAAACCACAGCAGTTTTGAGTTTGGCTCAGTGCTCCAAAAGACAGAGCCAACCTGTTGCTCCTGCTGCAACTGCTGGGTTCGTCCGGGATTTGAACCCGGGACCTCTCGCACCCAAAGCGAGAATCATACCCCTAGACCAACGAGCCTGGCTGATGAGTGACCGTGCTACTTGCGTACGCTTGTGCAGTCACCGAACAGAATGGGCGGGCACTGGGTTTAATAGAAAGCGTTTGTCGTTAGGGAGACGCACTCCCTGGCAGGCAGTGATTCAGAGTACATTCTGTGCGTTCCGTTCTGTAAGGAAATACAAACGCTTGTCATCTGGCTGAATCTTGGCTCTGTTGTAGTACAGATGAACTCAAGCAGCAGTAAGGAATTCAAAACCACGACAGTTTTGAGTTTGGTTCAGTGCTGCAAAAGGACGGAGCCAGCTGCTGGGCTGTGTACTGTGAACCCGACCTGGCGTCGAGATACTAAAGTGTAGTTTTTTGAGCATCAGAAACCACCTGAAGTCATATTACCGATCAAAGCCAGAGCTTAGCAGATGGCCTAATGGACAAGGCATCAGCCTCCGGAGCTGGAGATTGTGGGTTCAAGTCCCACCTGGGTCGTCTTTGATCGGCTACGTTTGCGGTTTGACATATTCAAGGATGGTTTGTTCAGAGCAACACTGTGGCCATGATGACCACAAGATTGGAATTGGCTTACTTCTGATAGCTGTGGTGGGGTTTTGTGTGAACACAGAACAACAAGTATACCTGTGCTTAGCGTTTCTGCAAAAGAGCTACGGTAATTCAATTAAGAGCGATACAAAATGGTTTGAATCCCACTACGGCATCTACAGGCCTGCAAAAAATTCAATTTGGCCGAAGCATCAGCCTCTGATGCTGCAGAACGTGACGTCAAGTACTGTGTGGGTTGCAGAAAATGGCCAGATATAAAGTGGTTGATAAAGAAAAGCAGCAATAGCAAACAGAGTCAGAGAACCCTTGAACACATACTAAAGGTGAGAGGGCTCGTCCGGGATTTGAACCCGGGACCTCTCGCACCCTAAGCGAGAATCATACCCCTAGACCAACGAGCCTGACTGACGAAGCTTGGGACTATGTGAGTACGCTTCACAGTCACCGAACCCTTGCTTCTAACAGAATGAGCAGGAACTAGTTTTAATAGAAAGCGTTTGTTGTTAGGGAGCCATACTCCCTGGCAGGCAGCGATTGTGAGTATGTTCTGTGAAGGAAATAAACACTTGCCATCTGGCTGAATTTTGGCGAAATTGTAGTACAGATGAAGACAAACAGCCTTAAAGATTTCAAAACCACAACAGTTTTGAGTTCGGCTCAGTGCTGCAAAGGAATGAGCCAACGGGCTGCTTGTTCTGAAACTTCTGGGCTCGTCCGGGATTTGAACCCGGGACCTCTCGCACCCGAAGCGAGAATCATACCCCTAGACCAACGAGCCTGATTAATGAAGGTTTGGGCTACTTGCATACACTTGTACAGTCACTGAACGCTGGCCTTTAACTGAATGGGCAGGAACTAGTTTTAATACAAAACGTCTGTCGGTAGTGAGCCGTACTCCCTGGCAGGCAGCGATTGTGAGTATTTTCTGTGAAGGCATAAACACTTGTCATCTGGCTGAATTTTGGCTAAATTGTAGTACAGATGAAGACAAACAGCCTTAAGGGTTTTAAAACCACAGCAGTTTTGAGTTTGGCTCAGTGCTCCAAAAGACAGAGCCAACCTGTTGCTCCTGCTGCAACTGCTGGGTTCGTCCGGGATTTGAACCCGGGACCTCTCGCACCCAAAGCGAGAATCATACCCCTAGACCAACGAGCCTGGCTGATGAGTGACCGTGCTACTTGCGTACGCTTGTGCAGTCACCGAACAGAATGGGCGGGCACTGGGTTTAATAGAAAGCGTTTGTCGTTAGGGAGACGCACTCCCTGGCAGGCAGTGATTCAGAGTACATTCTGTGCGTTCCGTTCTGTAAGGAAATACAAACGCTTGTCATCTGGCTGAATCTTGGCTCTGTTGTAGTACAGATGAACTCAAGCAGCAGTAAGGAATTCAAAACCACGACAGTTTTGAGTTTGGTTCAGTGCTGCAAAAGGACGGAGCCAGCTGCTGGGCTGTGTACTGTGAACCCGACCTGGCGTCGAGATACTAAAGTGTAGTTTTTTGAGCATCAGAAACCACCTGAAGTCATATTACCGATCAAAGCCAGAGCTTAGCAGATGGCCTAATGGACAAGGCATCAGCCTCCGGAGCTGGAGATTGTGGGTTCAAGTCCCACCTGGGTCGTCTTTGATCGGCTACGTTTGCGGTTTGACATATTCAAGGATGGTTTGTTCAGAGCAACACTGTGGCCATGATGACCACAAGATTGGAATTGGCTTACTTCTGATAGCTGTGGTGGGGTTTTGTGTGAACACAGAACAACAAGTATACCTGTGCTTAGCGTTTCTGCAAAAGAGCTACGTTAATTTAATTAAGAGCGATACAAAATGGTTTGAATCCCACTACGGCATCTACAGGCCTGCAAAAAATTCAATTTGGCCGAAGCATCAGCCTCTGATGCTGCAGAACGTGACGTCAAGTACTGTGTGGGTTGCAGAAAATGGCCAGATATAAAGTGGTTGATAAAGAAAAGCAGCAAAAGCAAACAGAGTCAGAGAACCCTTGAACTCATACTAAAGGTGAGAGGGCTCGTCCGGGATTTGAACCCGGGACCTCTCGCACCCTAAGCGAGAATCATACCCCTAGACCAACGAGCCTGACTGATGAAGCTTGGGACTATGTGAGTACGCTTCACAGTCACCGAACCCATGCTTCTAACAGAATGAGCAGGCACTAGTTTTAATAGAAAGCGTTTGTCGTTAGGGAGCCATACTCCCTGGCAGGCAGCGATTGTGAGTATGTTCTGTGAAGGAAATAAACACTTGCCATCTGGCTGAATTTTGGCGAAATTGTAGTACAGATGAAGACAAACAGCCTTAAAGATTTCAAAACCACAACAGTTTTGAGTTCGGCTCAGTGCTGCAAAGGAATGAGCCAACGGGCTGCTTGTTCTGAAACTTCTGGGCTCGTCCGGGATTTGAACCCGGGACCTCTCGCACCCGAAGCGAGAATCATACCCCTAGACCAACGAGCCTGATTAATGAAGGTTTGGGCTACTTGCATACACTTGTACAGTCACTGAACGCTGGCCTTTAACTGAATGGGCAGGAACTAGTTTTAATACAAAACGTCTGTCGGTAGTGAGCCGTACTCCCTGGCAGGCAGCGATTGTGAGTATGTTCTGTGAAGGCATAAACACTTGTCATCTGGCTGAATTTTGGCTAAATTGTAGTACAGATGAAGACAAACAGCCTTAAGGGTTTTAAAACCACAGCAGTTTTGAGTTTGGCTCAGTGCTCCAAAAGACAGAGCCAACCTGTTGCTCCTGCTGCAACTGCTGGGTTCGTCCGGGATTTGAACCCGGGACCTCTCGCACCCAAAGCGAGAATCATACCCCTAGACCAACGAGCCTGGCTGATGAGTGACCGTGCTACTTGCGTACGCTTGTGCAGTCACCGAACAGAATGGGCGGGCACTGGGTTTAATAGAAAGCGTTTGTCGTTAGGGAGACGCACTCCCTGGCAGGCAGTGATTCAGAGTACATTCTGTGCGTTCCGTTCTGTAAGGAAATACAAACGCTTGTCATCTGGCTGAATCTTGGCTCTGTTGTAGTACAGATGAACTCAAGCAGCAGTAAGGAATTCAAAACCACGACAGTTTTGAGTTTGGTTCAGTGCTGCAAAAGGACGGAGCCAGCTGCTGGGCTGTGTACTGTGAACCCGACCTGGCGTCGAGATACTAAAGTGTAGTTTTTTGAGCATCAGAAACCACCTGAAGTCATATTACCGATCAAAGCCAGAGCTTAGCAGATGGCCTAATGGACAAGGCATCAGCCTCCGGAGCTGGAGATTGTGGGTTCAAGTCCCACCTGGGTCGTCTTTGATCGGCTACGTTTGCGGTTTGACATATTCAAGGATGGTTTGTTCAGAGCAACACTGTGGCCATGATGACCACAAGATTGGAATTGGCTTACTTCTGATAGCTGTGGTGGGGTTTTGTGTGAACACAGAACAACAAGTATACCTGTGCTTAGCGTTTCTGCAAAAGAGCTACGGTAATTCAATTAAGAGCGATACAAAATGGTTTGAATCCCACTACGGCATCTACAGGCCTGCAAAAAATTCAATTTGGCCGAAGCATCAGCCTCTGATGCTGCAGAACGTGACGTCAAGTACTGTGTGGGTTGCAGAAAATGGCCAGATATAAAGTGGTTGATAAAGAAAAGCAGCAATAGCAAACAGAGTCAGAGAACCCTTGAACACATACTAAAGGTGAGAGGGCTCGTCCGGGATTTGAACCCGGGACCTCTCGCACCCTAAGCGAGAATCATACCCCTAGACCAACGAGCCTGACTGACGAAGCTTGGGACTATGTGAGTACGCTTCACAGTCACCGAACCCTTGCTTCTAACAGAATGAGCAGGAACTAGTTTTAATAGAAAGCGTTTGTCGTTAGGGAGCCATACTCCCTGGCAGGCAGCGATTGTGAGTATGTTCTGTGAAGGAAATAAACACTTGCCATCTGGCTGAATTTTGGCGAAATTGTAGTACAGATGAAGACAAACAGCCTTAAAGATTTCAAAACCACGACAGTTTTGAGTTCGGCTCAGTGCTGCAAAGGAATGAGCCAACGGGCTGCTTGTTCTGAAACTTCTGGGCTCGTCCGGGATTTGAACCCGGGACCTCTCGCACCCGAAGCGAGAATCATACCCCTAGACCAACGAGCCTGATTAATGAAGGTTTGGGCTACTTGCATACACTTGTACAGTCACTGAACGCTGGCCTTTAACAGAATGGGCAGGCACTAGTTTTAATACAAAGCGTCTGTCGGTAGTGAGCCGTACTCACTGGCAGGCAGCGATTGTGAGTATGTTCTGTGAAGGCATAAACACTTGTCATCTGGCTGAATTTTGGCTAAATTGTAGTACAGATGAAGACAAACAGCCTTAAGGGTTTTAAAACCACAGCAGTTTTGAGTTTGGCTCAGTGCTCCAAAAGACAGAGCCAACCTGTTGCTCCTGCTGCAACTGCTGGGTTCGTCCGGGATTTGAACCCGGGACCTCTCGCACCCAAAGCGAGAATCATACCCCTAGACCAACGAGCCTGGCTGATGAGTGACCGTGCTACTTGCGTACGCTTGTGCAGTCACCGAACAGAATGGGCGGGCACTGGGTTTAATAGAAAGTGTTTGTCGTTAGGGAGACGCACTCCCTGGCAGGCAGTGATTCAGAGTACATTCTGTGCGTTCCGTTCTGTAAGGAAATACAAACGCTTGTCATCTGGCTGAATCTTGGCTCTGTTGTAGTACAGATGAACTCAAGCAGCAGTAAGGAATTCAAAACCACGACAGTTTTGAGTTTGGTTCAGTGCTGCAAAAGGACGGAGCCAGCTGCTGGGCTGTGTACTGTGAACCCGACCTGGCGTCGAGATACTAAAGTGTAGTTTTTTGAGCATCAGAAACCACCTGAAGTCATATTACCGATCAAAGCCAGAGCTTAGCAGATGGCCTAATGGACAAGGCATCAGCCTCCGGAGCTGGAGATTGTGGGTTCAAGTCCCACCTGGGTCGTCTTTGATCGGCTACGTTTGCGGTTTGACATATTCAAGGATGGTTTGTTCAGAGCAACACTGTGGCCATGATGACCACAAGATTGGAATTGGCTTACTTCTGATAGCTGTGGTGGGGTTTTGTGTGAACACAGAACAACAAGTATACCTGTGCTTAGCGTTTCTGCAAAAGAGCTACGGTAATTCAATTAAGAGCGATACAAAATGGTTTGAATCCCACTACGGCATCTACAGGCCTGCAAAAAATTCAATTTGGCCGAAGCATCAGCCTCTGATGCTGCAGAACGTGACGTCAAGTACTGTGTGGGTTGCAGAAAATGGCCAGATATAAAGTGGTTGATAAAGAAAAGCAGCAATAGCAAACAGAGTCAGAGAACCCTTGAACACATACTAAAGGTGAGAGGGCTCGTCCGGGATTTGAACCCGGGACCTCTCGCACCCTAAGCGAGAATCATACCCCTAGACCAACGAGCCTGACTGACGAAGCTTGGGACTATGTGAGTACGCTTCACAGTCACCGAACCCTTGCTTCTAACAGAATGAGCAGGAACTAGTTTTAATAGAAAGCGTTTGTCGTTAGGGAGCCATACTCCCTGGCAGGCAGCGATTGTGAGTATGTTCTGTGAAGGAAATAAACACTTGCCATCTGGCTGAATTTTGGCGAAATTGTAGTACAGATGAAGACAAACAGCCTTAAAGATTTCAAAACCACGACAGTTTTGAGTTCGGCTCAGTGCTGCAAAGGAATGAGCCAACGGGCTGCTTGTTCTGAAACTTCTGGGCTCGTCCGGGATTTGAACCCGGGACCTCTCGCACCCGAAGCGAGAATCATACCCCTAGACCAACGAGCCTGATTAATGAAGGTTTGGGCTACTTGCATACACTTGTACAGTCACTGAACGCTGGCCTTTAACAGAATGGGCAGGCACTAGTTTTAATACAAAGCGTCTGTCGGTAGTGAGCCGTACTCACTGGCAGGCAGCGATTGTGAGTATGTTCTGTGAAGGCATAAACACTTGTCATCTGGCTGAATTTTGGCTAAATTGTAGTACAGATGAAGACAAACAGCCTTAAGGGTTTTAAAACCACAGCAGTTTTGAGTTTGGCTCAGTGCTCCAAAAGACAGAGCCAACCTGTTGCTCCTGCTGCAACTGCTGGGTTCGTCCGGGATTTGAACCCGGGACCTCTCGCACCCAAAGCGAGAATCATACCCCTAGACCAACGAGCCTGGCTGATGAGTGACCGTGCTACTTGCGTACGCTTGTGCAGTCACCGAACAGAATGGGCGGGCACTGGGTTTAATAGAAAGCGTTTGTCGTTAGGGAGACGCACTCCCTGGCAGGCAGTGATTCAGAGTACATTCTGTGCGTTCCGTTCTGTAAGGAAATACAAACGCTTGTCATCTGGCTGAATCTTGGCTCTGTTGTAGTACAGATGAACTCAAGCAGCAGTAAGGAATTCAAAACCACGACAGTTTTGAGTTTGGTTCAGTGCTGCAAAAGGACGGAGCCAGCTGCTGGGCTGTGTACTGTGAACCCGACCTGGCGTCGAGATACTAAAGTGTAGTTTTTTGAGCATCAGAAACCACCTGAAGTCATATTACCGATCAAAGCCAGAGCTTAGCAGATGGCCTAATGGACAAGGCATCAGCCTCCGGAGCTGGAGATTGTGGGTTCAAGTCCCACCTGGGTCGTCTTTGATCGGCTACGTTTGCGGTTTGACATATTCAAGGATGGTTTGTTCAGAGCAACACTGTGGCCATGATGACCACAAGATTGGAATTGGCTTACTTCTGATAGCTGTGGTGGGGTTTTGTGTGAACACAGAACAACAAGTATACCTGTGCTTAGCGTTTCTGCAAAAGAGCTACGGTAATTCAATTAAGAGCGATACAAAATGGTTTGAATCCCACTACGGCATCTACAGGCCTGCAAAAAATTCAATTTGGCCGAAGCATCAGCCTCTGATGCTGCAGAACGTGACGTCAAGTACTGTGTGGGTTGCAGAAAATGGCCAGATATAAAGTGGTTGATAAAGAAAAGCAGCAATAGCAAACAGAGTCAGAGAACCCTTGAACACATACTAAAGGTGAGAGGGCTCGTCCGGGATTTGAACCCGGGACCTCTCGCACCCTAAGCGAGAATCATACCCCTAGACCAACGAGCCTGACTGACGAAGCTTGGGACTATGTGAGTACGCTTCACAGTCACCGAACCCTTGCTTCTAACAGAATGAGCAGGAACTAGTTTTAATAGAAAGCGTTTGTCGTTAGGGAGCCATACTCCCTGGCAGGCAGCGATTGTGAGTATGTTCTGTGAAGGAAATAAACACTTGCCATCTGGCTGAATTTTGGCGAAATTGTAGTACAGATGAAGACAAACAGCCTTAAAGATTTCAAAACCACGACAGTTTTGAGTTCGGCTCAGTGCTGCAAAGGAATGAGCCAACGGGCTGCTTGTTCTGAAACTTCTGGGCTCGTCCGGGATTTGAACCCGGGACCTCTCGCACCCGAAGCGAGAATCATACCCCTAGACCAACGAGCCTGATTAATGAAGGTTTGGGCTACTTGCATACACTTGTACAGTCACTGAACGCTGGCCTTTAACAGAATGGGCAGGCACTAGTTTTAATACAAAGCGTCTGTCGGTAGTGAGCCGTACTCACTGGCAGGCAGCGATTGTGAGTATGTTCTGTGAAGGCATAAACACTTGTCATCTGGCTGAATTTTGGCTAAATTGTAGTACAGATGAAGACAAACAGCCTTAAGGGTTTTAAAACCACAGCAGTTTTGAGTTTGGCTCAGTGCTCCAAAAGACAGAGCCAACCTGTTGCTCCTGCTGCAACTGCTGGGTTCGTCCGGGATTTGAACCCGGGACCTCTCGCACCCAAAGCGAGAATCATACCCCTAGACCAACGAGCCTGGCTGATGAGTGACCGTGCTACTTGCGTACGCTTGTGCAGTCACCGAACAGAATGGGCGGGCACTGGGTTTAATAGAAAGTGTTTGTCGTTAGGGAGACGCACTCCCTGGCAGGCAGTGATTCAGAGTACATTCTGTGCGTTCCGTTCTGTAAGGAAATACAAACGCTTGTCATCTGGCTGAATCTTGGCTCTGTTGTAGTACAGATGAACTCAAGCAGCAGTAAGGAATTCAAAACCACGACAGTTTTGAGTTTGGTTCAGTGCTGCAAAAGGACGGAGCCAGCTGCTGGGCTGTGTACTGTGAACCCGACCTGGCGTCGAGATACTAAAGTGTAGTTTTTTGAGCATCAGAAACCACCTGAAGTCATATTACCGATCAAAGCCAGAGCTTAGCAGATGGCCTAATGGACAAGGCATCAGCCTCCGGAGCTGGAGATTGTGGGTTCAAGTCCCACCTGGGTCGTCTTTGATCGGCTACGTTTGCGGTTTGACATATTCAAGGATGGTTTGTTCAGAGCAACACTGTGGCCATGATGACCACAAGATTGGAATTGGCTTACTTCTGATAGCTGTGGTGGGGTTTTGTGTGAACACAGAACAACAAGTATACCTGTGCTTAGCGTTTCTGCAAAAGAGCTACGGTAATTCAATTAAGAGCGATACAAAATGGTTTGAATCCCACTACGGCATCTACAGGCCTGCAAAAAATTCAATTTGGCCGAAGCATCAGCCTCTGATGCTGCAGAACGTGACGTCAAGTACTGTGTGGGTTGCAGAAAATGGCCAGATATAAAGTGGTTGATAAAGAAAAGCAGCAATAGCAAACAGAGTCAGAGAACCCTTGAACACATACTAAAGGTGAGAGGGCTCGTCCGGGATTTGAACCCGGGACCTCTCGCACCCTAAGCGAGAATCATACCCCTAGACCAACGAGCCTGACTGACGAAGCTTGGGACTATGTGAGTACGCTTCACAGTCACCGAACCCTTGCTTCTAACAGAATGAGCAGGAACTAGTTTTAATAGAAAGCGTTTGTCGTTAGGGAGCCATACTCCCTGGCAGGCAGCGATTGTGAGTATGTTCTGTGAAGGAAATAAACACTTGCCATCTGGCTGAATTTTGGCGAAATTGTAGTACAGATGAAGACAAACAGCCTTAAAGATTTCAAAACCACGACAGTTTTGAGTTCGGCTCAGTGCTGCAAAGGAATGAGCCAACGGGCTGCTTGTTCTGAAACTTCTGGGCTCGTCCGGGATTTGAACCCGGGACCTCTCGCACCCGAAGCGAGAATCATACCCCTAGACCAACGAGCCTGATTAATGAAGGTTTGGGCTACTTGCATACACTTGTACAGTCACTGAACGCTGGCCTTTAACAGAATGGGCAGGCACTAGTTTTAATACAAAGCGTCTGTCGGTAGTGAGCCGTACTCACTGGCAGGCAGCGATTGTGAGTATGTTCTGTGAAGGCATAAACACTTGTCATCTGGCTGAATTTTGGCTAAATTGTAGTACAGATGAAGACAAACAGCCTTAAGGGTTTTAAAACCACAGCAGTTTTGAGTTTGGCTCAGTGCTCCAAAAGACAGAGCCAACCTGTTGCTCCTGCTGCAACTGCTGGGCTCGTCCGGGATTTGAACCCGGGACCTCTCGCACCCAAAGCGAGAATCATACCCCTAGACCAACGAGCCTGGCTGATGAGTAACCGTGCTACTTGCGTACGCTTGTGCAGTCACCGAACAGAATGGGCGGGCACTGGGTTTAATAGAAAGCGTTTGTCGTTAGGGAGACGCACTCCCTGGCAGGCAGTGATTCAGAGTACATTCTGTGCGTTCCGTTCTGTAAGGAAATACAAACGCTTGTCATCTGGCTGAATCTTGGCTCTGTTGTAGTACAGATGAACTCAAGCAGCAGTAAGGAATTCAAAACCACGACAGTTTTGAGTTTGGTTCAGTGCTGCAAAAGGACGGAGCCAGCTGCTGGGCTGTGTACTGTGAACCCGACCTGGCGTCGAGATACTAAAGTGTAGTTTTTTGAGCATCAGAAACCACCTGAAGTCATATTACCGATCAAAGCCAGAGCTTAGCAGACAAGGCCCAGTGGCCTTTGATCGGCTACGTTTGCGGTTTGACATATTCAAGGATGGTTTGTTCAGAGCAACACTGTGGCCATGATGACCACAAGATTGGAATTGGCTTACTTCTGATAGCTGTGGTGGGGTTTTGTGTGAACACAGAACAACAAGTATACCTGTGCTTAGCGTTTCTGCAAAAGAGCTACGGTAATTCAATTAAGAGCGATACAAAATGGTTTGAATCCCACTACGGCATCTACAGGCCTGCAAAAAATTCAATTTGGCCGAAGCATCAGCCTCTGATGCTGCAGAACGTGACGTCAAGTACTGTGTGGGTTGCAGAAAATGGCCAGATATAAAGTGGTTGATAAAGAAAAGCAGCAATAGCAAACAGAGTCAGAGAACCCTTGAACACATACTAAAGGTGAGAGGGCTCGTCCGGGATTTGAACCCGGGACCTCTCGCACCCTAAGCGAGAATCATACCCCTAGACCAACGAGCCTGACTGATGAAGCTTGGGACTATGTGAGTACGCTTCACAGTCACCGAACCCATGCTTCTAACAGAATGAGCAGGCACTAGTTTTAATAGAAAGCGTTTGTCGTTAGGGAGCCATACTCCCTGGCAGGCAGCGATTGTGAGTATGTTCTGTGAAGGAAATAAACACTTGCCATCTGGCTGAATTTTGGCTAAATTGTAGTACAGATGAAGACAAACAGCCTTAAAGATTTCAAAACCACAACAGTTTTGAGTTCGGCTCAGTGCTGCAAAGGAATGAGCCAACGGGCTGCTTGTTCTGAAACTTCTGGGCTCGTCCGGGATTTGAACCCGGGACCTCTCGCACCCGAAGCGAGAATCATACCCCTAGACCAACGAGCCTGATTAATGAAGGTTTGGGCTACTTGCATACACTTGTACAGTCACTGAACGCTGGCCTTTAACAGAATGGGCAGGCACTAGTTTTAATACAAAACGTCTGTCGGTAGTGAGCCGTACTCCCTGGCAGGCAGCGATTGTGAGTATGTTCTGTGAAGGCATAAACACTTGTCATCTGGCTGAATTTTGGCTAAATTGTAGTACAGATGAAGACAAACAGCCTTAAGGGTTTTAAAACCACAGCAGTTTTGAGTTTGGCTCAGTGCTCCAAAAGACAGAGCCAACCTGTTGCTCCTGCTGCAACTGCTGGGCTCGTCCGGGATTTGAACCCGGGACCTCTCGCACCCAAAGCGAGAATCATACCCCTAGACCAACGAGCCTGGCTGATGAGTGACCGTGCTACTTGCGTACGCTTGTGCAGTCACCGAACAGAATGGGCGGACACTGGGTTTAATAGAAAGCGTTTGTCGTTAGGGAGACGCACTCCCTGGCAGGCAGTGATTCAGAGTACATTCTGTGCGTTCCGTTCTGTAAGGAAATACAAACGCTTGTCATCTGGCTAAATCTTGGCTCTGTTGTAGTACAGATGAACTCAAGCAGCAGTAAGGAATTCAAAACCACGACAGTTTTGAGTTTGGTTCAGTGCTGCAAAAGGACGGAGCCAGCTGCTGGGCTGTGTACTGTGAACCCGACCTGGCGTCGAGATACTAAAGTGTAGTTTTTTGAGCATCAGAAACCACTTGAAGTCATATTACCGATTAAAGCCAGAGCTTAGCAGATGGCCTAATGGACAAGGCATCAGCCTCCGGAGCTGGAGATTGTGGGTTCAAGTCCCACCTGGGTCGTCTTTGATCGGCTACGTTTGCGGTTTGACATGTTCAAGGATGGTTTGTTCAGAGCAACACTGTGGCCATGATGACCACAAGATTGGAATTTGCTTACTTCTGATAGCTGTGGTGGGGTTTTGTGTGAACACAGAACAACAAGTATACCTGTGCTTAGCGTTTCTGCAAAAGAGCTACGGTAATTTAATTAAGAGCGATACAAAATGGTTTGAATCCCACTACGGCATCTACAGGCCTGCAAAAAATTCAATTTGGCCGAAGCATCAGCCTCTGATGCTGCAGAACGTGACGTCAAGTACTGTGTGGGTTGCAGAAAATGGCCAGATATAAAGTGGTTGATAAAGAAAAGCAGCAATAGCAAACAGAGTCAGAGAACCCTTGAACTCATACTAAAGGTGAGAGGGCTCGTCCGGGATTTGAACCCGGGACCTCTCGCACCCTAAGCGAGAATCATACCCCTAGACCAACGAGCCTGACTGATGAAGCTTGGGACTATGTGAGTACGCTTCACAGTCACCGAACCCATGCTTCTAACAGAATGAGCAGGCACTAGTTTTAATAGAAAGCGTTTGTCGTTAGGGAGCCATACTCCCTGGCAGGCAGCGATTGTGAGTATGTTCTGTGAAGGAAATAAACACTTGCCATCTGGCTGAATTTTGGCTAAATTGTAGTACAGATGAAGACAAACAGCCTTAAAGATTTCAAAACCACAACAGTTTTGAGTTCGGCTCAGTGCTGCAAAGGAATGAGCCAACGGGCTGCTTGTTCTGAAACTTCTGGGCTCGTCCGGGATTTGAACCCGGGACCTCTCGCACCCGAAGCGAGAATCATACCCCTAGACCAACGAGCCTGATTAATGAAGGTTTGGGCTACTTGCATACACTTGTACAGTCACTGAACGCTGGCCTTTAACAGAATGGGCAGGCACTAGTTTTAATACAAAACGTCTGTCGGTAGTGAGCCGTACTCCCTGGCAGGCAGCGATTGTGAGTATGTTCTGTGAAGGCATAAACACTTGTCATCTGGCTGAATTTTGGCTAAATTGTAGTACAGATGAAGACAAACAGCCTTAAGGGTTTTAAAACCACAGCAGTTTTGAGTTTGGCTCAGTGCTCCAAAAGACAGAGCCAACCTGTTGCTCCTGCTGCAACTGCTGGGCTCGTCCGGGATTTGAACCCGGGACCTCTCGCACCCAAAGCGAGAATCATACCCCTAGACCAACGAGCCTGGCTGATGAGTGACCGTGCTACTTGCGTACGCTTGTGCAGTCACCGAACAGAATGGGCGGACACTGGGTTTAATAGAAAGCGTTTGTCGTTAGGGAGACGCACTCCCTGGCAGGCAGTGATTCAGAGTACATTCTGTGCGTTCCGTTCTGTAAGGAAATACAAACGCTTGTCATCTGGCTAAATCTTGGCTCTGTTGTAGTACAGATGAACTCAAGCAGCAGTAAGGAATTCAAAACCACGACAGTTTTGAGTTTGGTTCAGTGCTGCAAAAGGACGGAGCCAGCTGCTGGGCTGTGTACTGTGAACCCGACCTGGCGTCGAGATACTAAAGTGTAGTTTTTTGAGCATCAGAAACCACTTGAAGTCATATTACCGATTAAAGCCAGAGCTTAGCAGATGGCCTAATGGACAAGGCATCAGCCTCCGGAGCTGGAGATTGTGGGTTCAAGTCCCACCTGGGTCGTCTTTGATCGGCTACGTTTGCGGTTTGACATGTTCAAGGATGGTTTGTTCAGAGCAACACTGTGGCCATGATGACCACAAGATTGGAATTTGCTTACTTCTGATAGCTGTGGTGGGGTTTTGTGTGAACACAGAACAACAAGTATACCTGTGCTTAGCGTTTCTGCAAAAGAGCTACGGTAATTTAATTAAGAGCGATACAAAATGGTTTGAATCCCACTACGGCATCTACAGGCCTGCAAAAAATTCAATTTGGCCGAAGCATCAGCCTCTGATGCTGCAGAACGTGACGTCAAGTACTGTGTGGGTTGCAGAAAATGGCCAGATATAAAGTGGTTGATAAAGAAAAGCAGCAATAGCAAACAGAGTCAGAGAACCCTTGAACTCATACTAAAGGTGAGAGGGCTCGTCCGGGATTTGAACCCGGGACCTCTCGCACCCTAAGCGAGAATCATACCCCTAGACCAACGAGCCTGACTGACGAAGCTTGGGACTATGTGAGTACGCTTCACAGTCACCGAACCCTTGCTTCTAACAGAATGAGCAGGAACTAGTTTTAATAGAAAGCGTTTGTCGTTAGGGAGCCAAACTCCCTGGCAGGCAGCGATTGGGAGTATGTTCTGTGAAGGAAATAAACACTTTTGCCATCTGGCTGAATTTTGGCTAAATTGTAGTACAGATGAAGACAAACAGCCTTAAAGATTTCAAAACCACGACAGTTTTGAGTTCGGCTCAGTGCTGCAAAGGAATGAGCCAACGGGCTGCTTGTTCTGAAACTTCTGGGCTCGTCCGGGATTTGAACCCGGGACCTCTCGCACCCGAAGCGAGAATCATACCCCTAGACCAACGAGCCTGATTAATGAAGGTTTGGGCTACTTGCATACACTTGTACAGTCACTGAACGCTGGCCTTTAACAAAATGGACAGGCACTAGTTTTAATACAATACGTCTGTCGGTAGTGAGCCGTACTCCCTGGCAGGCAGCGATTGTGAGTATGTTCTGTGAAGGCATAAACACTTGTCATCTGGCTGAATTTTGGCTAAATTGTAGTACAGATGAAGACAAACAGCCTTAAGGGTTTTAAAACCACAGCAGTTTTGAGTTTGGCTCAGTGCTCCAAAAGACAGAGCCAACCTGTTGCTCCTGCTGCAACTGCTGGGCTCGTCCGGGATTTGAACCCGGGACCTCTCGCACCCAAAGCGAGAATCATACCCCTAGACCAACGAGCCTGGCTGATGAGTGACCGTGCTACTTGCGTACGCTTGTGCAGTCACCGAACAGAATGGGCGGGCACTGGGTTTAATAGAAAGCGTTTGTCGTTAGGGAGACGCACTCCCTGGCAGGCAGTGATTCAGAGTACATTCTGTGCGTTCCGTTCTGTAAGGAAATACAAACGCTTGTCATCTGGCTGAATCTTGGCTCTGTTGTAGTACAGATGAACTCAAGCAGCAGTAAGGAATTCAAAACCACGACAGTTTTGAGTTTGGTTCAGTGCTGCAAAAGGACGGAGCCAGCTGCTGGGCTGTGTACTGTGAACCCGACCTGGCGTCGAGATACTAAAGTGTAGTTTTTTGAGCATCAGAAACCACTTGAAGTCATATTACCGATCAAAGCCAGAGCTTAGCAGATGGCCTAATGGACAAGGCATCAGCCTCCGGAGCTGGAGATTGTGGGTTCAAGTCCCACCTGGGTCGTCTTTGATCGGCTATGTTTGCGGTTTGACATATTTAAGGATGGTTTGTTCAGAGCAACACTGTGGCCATGATGACCACAAGATTGGAATTTGCTTACTTCTGATAGCTGTGGTGGGGTTTTGTGTGAACACAGAACAACAAGTATACCTGTGCTTAGCGTTTCTGCAAAAGAGCTACGGTAATTCAATTAAGAGCGATACAAAATGGTTTGAATCCCACTACGGCATCTACAGGCCTGCAAAAAATTCAATTTGGCCGAAGCATCAGCCTCTGATGCTGCAGAACGTGACGTCAAGTACTGTGTGGGTTGCAGAAAATGGCCAGATATAAAGTGGTTGGTAAAGAAAAGCAGCAAAAGCAAAAAGAGTCAGAGAACCCTTGAACTCATACTAAAGGTGAGAGGGCTCGTCCGGGATTTGAACCCGGGACCTCTCACACCCTAAGCGAGAATCATACCCCTAGACCAACGAGCCTGACTGATGAAGCTTGGGACTATGTGAGTACGCTTCACAGTCACCGAACCCATGCTTCTAACAGAATGAGCAGGCACTAGTTTTAATAGAAAGCGTTTGTCGTTAGGGAGCCATACTCCCTGGCAGGCAGCGATTGTGAGTATGTTCTGTGAAGGAAATAAACACTTGCCATCTGGCTGAATTTTGGCGAAATTGTAGTACAGATGAAGACAAACAGCCTTAAAGATTTCAAAACCACAACAGTTTTGAGTTCGGCTCAGTGCTGCAAAGGAATGAGCCAACGGGCTGCTTGTTCTGAAACTTCTGGGCTCGTCCGGGATTTGAACCCGGGACCTCTCGCACCCGAAGCGAGAATCATACCCCTAGACCAACGAGCCTGATTAATGAAGGTTTGGGCTACTTGCATACACTTGTACAGTCACTGAACGCTGGCCTTTAACTGAATGGGCAGGAACTAGTTTTAATACAAAACGTCTGTCGGTAGTGAGCCGTACTCCCTGGCAGGCAGCGATTGTGAGTATGTTCTGTGAAGGCATAAACACTTGTCATCTGGCTGAATTTTGGCTAAATTGTAGTACAGATGAAGACAAACAGCCTTAAGGGTTTTAAAACCACAGCAGTTTTGAGTTTGGCTCAGTGCTCCAAAAGACAGAGCCAACCTGTTGCTCCTGCTGCAACTGCTGGGTTCGACCGGGATTTGAACCCGGGACCTCTCGCACCCAAAGCGAGAATCATACCCCTAGACCAACGAGCCTGGCTGATGAGTGACCGTGCTACTTGCGTACGCTTGTGCAGTCACCGAACAGAATGGGCGGGCACTGGGTTTAATAGAAAGCGTTTGTCGTTAGGGAGACGCACTCCCTGGCAGGCAGTGATTCAGAGTACATTCTGTGCGTTCCGTTCTGTAAGGAAATACAAACGCTTGTCATCTGGCTGAATCTTGGCTCTGTTGTAGTACAGATGAACTCAAGCAGCAGTAAGGAATTCAAAACCACGACAGTTTTGAGTTTGGTTCAGTGCTGCAAAAGGACGGAGCCAGCTGCTGGGCTGTGTACTGTGAACCCGACCTGGCGTCGAGATACTAAAGTGTAGTTTTTTGAGCATCAGAAACCACTTGAAGTCATATTACCGATCAAAGCCAGAGCTTAGCAGATGGCCTAATGGACAAGGCATCAGCCTCCGGAGCTGGAGATTGTGGGTTCAAGTCCCACCTGGGTCGTCTTTGATCGGCTACGTTTGCGGTTTGACATATTCAAGGATGGTTTGTTCAGAGCAACACTGTGGCCATGATGACCACAAGATTGGAATTTGCTTACTTCTGATAGCTGTGGTGGGGTTTTGTGTGAACACAGAACAACAAGTATACCTGTGCTTAGCGTTTCTGCAAAAGAGCTACGGTAATTCAATTAAGAGCGATACAAAATGGTTTGAATCCCACTACGGCATCTACAGGCCTGCAAAAAATTCAATTTGGCCGAAGCATCAGCCTCTGATGCTGCAGAACGTGACGTCAAGTACTGTGTGGGTTGCAGAAAATGGCCAGATATAAAGTGGTTGATAAAGAAAAGCAGCAATAGCAAACAGAGTCAGAGAACCCTTGAACTCAAACTAAAGGTGAGAGGGCTCGTCCGGGATTTGAACCCTGGACCTCTCGCACCCTAAGCGAGAATCATACCCCTAGACCAACGAGCCTGACTGACGAAGCTTGGGACTATGTGAGTACGCTTCACAGTCACCGAACCCTTGCTTCTAACAGAATGAGCAGGCACTAGTTTTAATAGAAAGCGTTTGTCGTTAGGGAGCCATACTCCCTGGCAGGCAGCGATTGTGAGTATGTTCTGTGAAGGAAATAAACATTTGCCATCTGGCTGAATTTTGGCGAAATTGTAGTACAGATGAAGACAAACAGCCTTAAAGATTTCAAAACCACAACAGTTTTGAGTTCGGCTCAGTGCTGCAAAGGAATGAGCCAACGGGCTGCTTGTTCTGAAACTTCTGGGCTCGTCCGGGATTTTGAACCCGGGACCTCTCGCACCCGAAGCGAGAATCATACCCCTAGACCAACGAGCCTGATTAATGAAGGTTTGGGCTACTTGCATACACTTGTACAGTCACTGAACGCTGGCCTTTAACTGAATGGGCAGGAACTAGTTTTAATACAAAACGTCTGTCGGTAGTGAGCCGTACTCCCTGGCAGGCAGCGATTGTGAGTATGTTCTGTGAAGGCATAAACACTTGTCATCTGGCTGAATTTTGGCTAAATTGTAGTACAGATGAAGACAAACAGCCTTAAGGGTTTTAAAACCACAGCAGTTTTGAGTTTGGCTCAGTGCTCCAAAAGACAGAGCCAACCTGTTGCTCCTGCTGCAACTGCTGGGTTCGTCCGGGATTTGAACCCGGGACCTCTCACACCCAAAGCGAGAATCATACCCCTAGACCAACGAGCCTGGCTGATGAGTGACCGTGCTACTTGCGTACGCTTGTGCAGTCACCGAACAGAATGGGCGGGCACTGGGTTTAATAGAAAGCGTTTGTCGTTAGGGAGACGCACTCCCTGGCAGGCAGTGATTCAGAGTACATTCTGTGCGTTCCGTTCTGTAAGGAAATACAAACGCTTGTCATCTGGCTGAATCTTGGCTCTGTTGTAGTACAGATGAACTCAAGCAGCAGTAAGGAATTCAAAACCACGACAGTTTTGAGTTTGGTTCAGTGCTGCAAAAGGACGGAGCCAGCTGCTGGGCTGTGTACTGTGAACCCGACCTGGCGTCGAGATACTAAAGTGTAGTTTTTTGAGCATCAGAAACCACTTGAAGTCATATTACCGATCAAAGCCAGAGCTTAGCAGATGGCCTAATGGACAAGGCATCAGCCTCCGGAGCTGGAGATTGTGGGTTCAAGTCCCACCTGGGTCGTCTTTGATCGGCTACGTTTGCGGTTTGACATATTCAAGGATGGTTTGTTCAGAGCAACACTGTGGCCATGATGACCACAAGATTGGAATTTGCTTACTTCTGATAGCTGTGGTGGGGTTTTGTGTGAACACAGAACAACAAGTATACCTGTGCTTAGCGTTTCTGCAAAAGAGCTACGGTAATTCAATTAAGAGCGATACAAAATGGTTTGAATCCCACTACGGCATCTACAGGCCTGCAAAAAATTCAATTTGGCCGAAGCATCAGCCTCTGATGCTGCAGAACGTGACGTCAAGTACTGTGTGGGTTGCAGAAAATGGCCAGATATAAAGTGGTTGATAAAGAAAAGCAGCAATAGCAAACAGAGTCAGAGAACCCTTGAACTCATACTAAAGGTGAGAGGGCTCGTCCGGGATTTGAACCCGGGACCTCTCGCACCCTAAGCGAGAATCATACCCCTAGACCAACGAGCCTGACTGACGAAGCTTGGGACTATGTGAGTACGCTTCACAGTCACCGAACCCTTGCTTCTAACAGAATGAGCAGGCACTAGTTTTAATAGAAAGCGTTTGTCGTTAGGGAGCCATACTCCCTGGCAGGCAGCGATTGTGAGTATGTTCTGTGAAGGAAATAAACACTTGCCATCTGGCTGAATTTTGGCTAAATTGTAGTACAGATGAAGACAAACAGCCTTAAAGATTTCAAAACCACAACAGTTTTGAGTTCGGCTCAGTGCTCCAAAAGACAGAGCCAACCTGTTGCTCCTGCTGCAACTGCTGGGCTCGTCCGGGATTTGAACCCGGGACTTCTCGCACCCAAAGCGAGAATCATACCCCTAGACCAACGAGCCTGGCTGATGAGTGACCGTGCTACTTGCGTACGCTTGTGCAGTCACCGAACAGAATGGGCGGGCACTGGGTTTAATAGAAAGCGTTTGTCGTTAGGGAGACGCACTCCCTGGCAGGCAGTGATTCAGAGTACATTCTGTGCGTTCCGTTCTGTAAGGAAATACAAACGCTTGTCATCTGGCTGAATCTTGGCTCTGTTGTAGTACAGATGAACTCAAGCAGCAGTAAGGAATTCAAAACCACGACAGTTTTGAGTTTGGTTCAGTGCTGCAAAAGGACGGAGCCAGCTGCTGGGCTGTGTACTGTGAACCCGACCTGGCGTCGAGATACTAAAGTGTAGTTTTTTGAGCATCAGAAACCACTTGAAGTCATATTACCGATCAAAGCCAGAGCTTAGCAGACAAGGCCCAGTGGCCTAATGGACAAGGCATCAGCCTCCGGAGCTGGAGATTGTGGGTCCCACCTGGGTCGTCTTTGATCGGCTACGTTTGCGGTTTGACATATTCAAGGCCTCAGCCTCTGATGCTGACGTCAAGTACTGTGTGGGTTGCAGAAAATGGCCAAATATAAAGTGGTTGATAAAGAAAAGCAGCAATAGCAAACAGAGTCAGAGAACCCTTTAACTCATACTAAAGGTGAGAGGGCTCGTCCGGGATTTGAACCCGGGACCTCTCGCACCCTAAGCGAGAATCATACCCCTAGACCAACGAGCCTGACTGAAGAAGCTTGGGACTATGTGAGTACGCTTCACAGTCACCGAACCCTTGCTTCTAACAGAATGAGCAGGCACTAGTTTTAATAGAAAGCGTTTGTCGTTAGGGAGCCATACTCCCTGGCAGGCAGCGATTGTGAGTATGTTCTGTGAAGGAAATAAACACTTGCCATCTGGCTGAATTTTGGCTAAATTGTAGTACAGATGAAGACAAACAGCCTTAAAGATTTCAAAACCACAACAGTTTTGAGTTCGGCTCAGTGCTGCAAAGGAATGAGCCAACGGGCTGCTTGTTCTGAAACTTCTGGGCTCGTCCGGGATTTTAACCCGGGACCTCTCGCACCCGAAGCGAGAATCATACCCCTAGACCAACGAGCCTGATTAATGAAGGTTTGGGCTACTTGCATACACTTGTACAGTCACTGAACGCTGGCCTTTAACAGAATGGGCAGGCACTAGTTTTAATACAAAACGTCTGTCGGTAGTGAAGGGGCGGTCAAAATCCCTTGTCTCTTCAGTCAGTTATATATATATTTCATTCCATATCCTTTTGAATGCTTACATTACTTTTATAGAAATCAATAATCAAATATATATATGCATTATCACAATCATTTCTATATTCTTTTGTGCTTGTGAAATTATATATTTTCTCTAGAGAGCAATGCAATTTCTCTCCCTTTCTTCCTGAGGAACTATGTTTTGGCTAACTGATAATACGAAGCTCAAGCACTCTTCGGCCTTGGCGATGTTATTTGGTGGTGTTCTGTGTGTGTGTGTTTGACTTTCTACGTAGGTATTTGGGACACAACGCTCAGCCTCATCGGCGCTCTCTTCTAACCTGCGAGGTCAAAACTGACCTACATCTAAGGATTGGCGACAGCTATCCTGACTAATGGCGATAGGCACCTTTTATCTGCTCACATGTGTGAAATTGTTTATGGTCTTATATTCTCTTAGCCAATCAGATATATGATGATGCGATGCTTGCCCTTGCAAAATGGTATAATTGGTGTATTATTTTGTGTAAGGTAGAGTTGGCTTGCGACCTCCTCGTGAGACTTTGACGCTCGCTCTACCAATGAAACTGCAAACTATTCTTCAGTAAATTTTTATCTTTTTGATTGAACCTCACGACTCCTGGTCATCTTTTCTACATATCTGGTCTCGGGTCTTATAACTGTTTACCCCTAACAGTTTTGGTGGAGGATTGGCGGGAAACCATTCTGTGGTGACATCTCTGGCAAATCAGCAAACAAGGTAGAAAGATTTTATTAAGTATTAGGGCTGTCTGATTGGAAGAGATTTTGAAGGGGAACGGGAGAGCTTCACTCCGACGAGGCGAGTGAAGATTATTTATACTACGAGAGTATAAAGGGTCGCTGTTTTGGTTAAAACAGCAAAAGTGAAACGCACTCTGTGGGGGCCCAGTGGGGCAATACTGGTGTGGGACACCACCCCAGCAGAGGGCGTCCCTGGATTAGGTCCAGTGGCACCGCAAAACCTGATCAATCTCTTCCATCTCAGATAGGGGTACCCCGAAGTTAGTGATTCAGGCAGGTAGGGAACAAGATGTTAGTTAGATTAATAAAATAAAATAAAAATAGTAAAATATAGGGTTGTTTGCCAGGGATGCATCAGGAACGGTCCCAAACAAATAAAATATATATAGTGTGACCCAAATTAACATAGACCAGTATATGTGACTTGGGAAGCGAAACATACTTTGTAGTTTCATTGTGTAGAAGTCTCACTGTTGTTGCTAAACATATTTTTCCGCCAAATTTATTGTTACTGCTAAATCTTTTTTTCGGTGGTGGTTTTTCATCTGTGACCAATAAGAATGACTGATAAAGAAAATAGTCCTGACCAAATGGAAGAGAGCGAACGCTGTAAACAGCTCTGCTCTGACGGGCTCAAATCAAAGAAATACGCACAGCTCATAAAGAAAATGGTCAGTCAGGGGTTTGATTCTGATTGGAAAATCACACAGTAGTTAGACTGGCTGCAAACAAAAAAGGAAGCTGATAAAGTCACATTTTTATCCGTGTTTGCCCTATTCATGGATTTGTAAGATGGGTGGTATACCAATAACTCCTGAAAAAGCAATCCCTAACATGATTAATGGGTGGTCCAGCTTGATTGCTCAACGTGATAGGATGACAAAAATTATCGGACGAGAGATAGGATCTGATCTGTGCAGTTTGAGTGAAGGTCTAAAGGCAGTGTGTGATCAGGCTGAGAGAGCTGCGAAATGTGAGACGGTCTCTCGTGCTCCCTCCGCCCCCACCATCTCTTCTCAGACTGTTCAGGCGGCAGCTTTAGCCGGTCAGACTGAGAACCAGTATGATGGACCCTATGCTGAGGCTCGCGGACTGTTGAATGTGGCTGTTGTAACCCCCCACCGTATAAAATGTCAGTGATTCCAACTATGCAAGCAAAGCAAACTGAGTTAAAATCGGGGGTCAGAAATCTTGAACTTTCCCCCATGGAAAACCCACTAGTAAATGCAGAAATTGTGGTAGGGATGGCCATGTTGCTAGACACTGCCATAAAAATCAAAATCAGGGAACTGCGAAAAAGGAAGGTCCTAAAAATGATGCTTCCAGCAGCAATAGCCCCAAAAACGCTCCCCACCAGCTGTCTCAGTCTGAGCTTGAAAAGCTGAGACAGCTGATCGGTGACGCATAGGGGTCAGCGGCCTCCGGTTCATGTAATTATGCAGACACCCGCCCATTCATAAACGCGTTGTTAGGAGGCCGGCAATGCATTGCTTTGATTGACACGGGCGCAACTTTATCAATTACCGATCTCGATCTTGAAATCACTTCTGAAACTTTGTATATAGAAGGTCTAAATGGCAAACAGGTGTATCACAAATCTGTTTCTGTCCCTCTAACCATTTCTAACTCTGAAAATGTATATTAGACTGAATTTTGGGTAGGAGAAAACACTGTAGGGACAATTATTGGTGTTTACATTTTGAAAAACCTTGAAGCTGATGTTTTGCTTTCTAAAAATAAGCTAGTGCTTGGCTGCAATGAAACAATTCGCTTATCTCAGACTGGCCCCCACCATGAGGAGAGATGTGCAGTGGCTGATTCTGTGAGTATCGCTGACGCTTGCCCTGAGTGGAAGTTTATAATTTCTAGATTCCCAAATGTATGGGCAAAAGACAAATATGATTGTGGTCTGGCACAGATTCAGCCTCTGAGCATTCCAGGTCCCTTGCATGAAGCCAAAAGACAATACCCTTTGAGAAATGAAGCACGAGAGGGAGCTGAAACTATTCAGACTGTTTTGAAGGCCCTCCAAAACGGGGGATTCAAAGTGAACTTGAAGAAAGCACAGCTAGCATTACCTGAAGTGACTTATCTGGGACAGATTGTGGGGGTGCGTGGCCGACGCATCCCCCCCCCCCCCCCCCCCCGAACGAGTTAAAGCTATTATTGAACTTCCAAAGCCAAACACTGTCACTGGTTTAAGGCAAGTGATGGGTCTTTTGAATTACTGCCGCCAGTATGTTTCTGAATACACTAAACTCTCTAAACCACTCACAGAGGCACTGAAAGGAGGAAGACCTGGATCGGATTTGATCGACTGGACTGAGGAGATGGAGGAGGCTTTCGTGAGTATCAAAGAAACTCTTGCTTCCTCCCCAGCATTACGACATGCCGATGCCAGCAGGCTTTTCCACCTATGGACATGGGTGGGGACCCGGTCTTACTCCGCTGCTCTGGGTCAAAAGGTTTCGGGCCGGAACTCGTATGGGATGGTAGGATATTATTCTGCTCCTATTCCTGTTTCAATGGCAGGGCAACATCCGTGCCTGTTGATATGTGACTGTGCAGAGTGGGCAGTGACATTGTGACACATCAAAAGGTGATACTGCACACCAGACACCAGATTTTGAAACTGTTAACAAATACCCGTTTAGGCTCCATCTCTAATCAACGACGAGCCAAATGGGAGACCACTCTCTTGAGTAAAAATGTGGACATACAAATTGACATTAAAACTGCTATCAATCCTGCCTCCTTGCTTCCAGAAGAGGGAACTGCACACAACTGTGCCCGACTGATCGAGACGGACAGCCAAAGCTCTCTTCAATCTGAACCCCTGTCTAATGCTATGAACTTGTTCGTGGACGGCTCCAGCTTTCATGAGCAGGGTACACGCTTCGGCCCCGTATGGAGGCGCAGGGGATTTCTGACTACCGCAGGACTTCCTATCTCACATCAACAGCAGGTAAAAGAACTTATGAATGCCTGTGATCTTCCCGCAGAAGGAGCAGTCATCAAAGTCACCGGGCACGCAACTGACAGCTCCCCGGAAGCCAAAGGGAACCACGCTGCAGACACTGAGAATGAGACTTACAGAGACATTTTTGAACTTTATGCAGAGGATGACCCTGAAGAGATAGAACAGAGGACAAAGTTAGGAGCACAGAAAAATTCTGAAGGACTTTGGAAATTTAATGGACGCTTCGTTTGCCCTGTTTCTGCTCGAACCGAACTAATGTCCTTGTATCATGGGTTGGCACATGCAGGGCCTGAGAAATTACATGCAATGATTTCAAAAACCTGGTGGTGGTCAAAGCTGAGGGCTTCTTGCAATGATTTCTGTAAGAGATGTTTATTATGGCTTAAGGTTAATTCTTCCTCAAAGCTGAAAATTCCCTTAGGACATGCCCCTCGACCTCAGGGTCCGTGGACACACCTCCAAATTGATTTCATAGGTCCATTGCCCCCTAGTGGAGGGTTCACATACATTCTAATGATTGTTGATCTTTTCTCCAGATGGGTGGAGGCATTTCCACTGAGAAACTGCACCGCAGACGCAACCGCAAAAGTAATGTTGAATGAAATTTTCCCAAGATGGGGCTTACCCTTACAAATTGATTCAGATCAGGGTACACATTTCACGGGAAAGGTAATGAAAAATGTCATAAATTGATGGGAGTGAAACAACACTTCCACATCCCGTTTAGGCCTCAGTCTAGCGGCTCCATTGAACGTACAAACAGAACACTTAAAACGTCATTGAGAAAGAGATTGTTGGAGTGGGGGAAAGGGTGGCACGCAGCTGTTCCAATGATTCTTTTAAGTATGAGAGCCAGTCCTAACAAAACTACTCAGATCAGCCCTTGTGAAATAATGACAGGTCGTTACATGCCTGCCTTGCCTGAAATAGGTGACAATGTAATGTTGCAAAGAGAGATTGTTTCTCCTCTAGGTCCAAAATTCGATGGACCTTACCAGGTGCTCTTGACAACTAATACATCTGTTTTACTTGACAGAGGGGTTCTGGGTACTGTCTGGAGACATTGGTCACAGGTGAAACCACTCGATAAAGGTTCCAACCAAATCACCGCATCATAATAACGAACTATCTCTAAAAGGTAATTTATATGTGTGATAGTGTAAAAATTCTGTAACAATGTTTTATCATTACAGATGGCGGAATCCGGCGATATATTGAAGCTGCTAATTCTTTAGGAAAAAGTGCGAAATACCAAACGACTGAAAGTGAGGTGGGCCATCATTCGATTGGCACTCCCTCTCTCGTTTGTGGCTTTGATTATAATAGCCTTATCATTCCTGATGTATTCAGATTTCAATTTGGACCGGTAGACTCCATGCGTTCTCCACTCACTGGGATTGTGAGGAGATTTATAACCGTCCATCATGGGTTCAATACCCATGCCTAAATTCAACTGAGGGTCTAAATTTAATTCCAACCATGTATCAGAACGTTAATGATCGCTGCTATCGCTTGGACGGAAATGAGACGGTGACCTTTTGGCTTGGTCACTACCCAAATTATCCCGGTAATACCCTCATTATGCAAAAAGGTTGGTGGGATAGAAGTGGAGGCGTGGGTTGGTTCTTCTATGTTTTTGTGTGTGTATGTGTGTTCGTTTCTTCTTCTCATATATTTGCAGGTCTTCTTGACGAACCGCCTGAGCGACAAACTGAGGAGGAACAACATTTATGCCCTGTTGTGAGTGGAAGGTGGGAGAGCCTTGGAATGGGGACTGGAATTTTTAGTTTCCAGCATGTCCGTGAAGAGGCGAAGAGACATTTGTGACCCGACAGGGAACCATTTGTCACCACTCCACCTTCCGTAGTGACCTCACTTGTTAGACCAGACGTGGCGGTATTGGACCCCACATAGGTCTAAAACGGGGGACTGAAGGGGCGGTCAAAATCCCTTGTCTCTTCAGTCAGTTATATATATATTTCATTCCATATCCTTTTGAATGCTTACATTACTTTTATACAAATCAATAATCAAATATATATGCATTATCACAATCATTTCTATATTCTTTTGTGCTTGTGAAATTATATATTTTCTCTAGAGAGCAATGCAATTTCTCTCCCTTTCTTCCTGAGGAGCTATGTTTTGGCTAACTGATAATACGAAGCTCAAGCACTCTTCGGCCTTGGCGATGTTATTTGGTGGTGTTCTGTGTGTGTGTGTTTGACTTTCTACGTAGGTATTTGGGACACAACGCTCAGCCTCATCGGCGCTCTCTTCTAACCTGCGAGGTCAAAACTGACCTACATCTAAGGATTGGCGACAGCTATCTTGACTAATGGCGATAGGCACCTTTTATCTGCTCACATGTGTGAAATTGTTTATGGTCTTATATTCTCTTAGCCAATCAGATATATGATGATGCGATGCTTGCCCTTGCAAAATGGTATAATTGGTGTATTATTTTGTGTAAGGTAGAGTTGGCTTGCGACCTCCTCGTGAGACTTTGACGCTCGCTCTACCAATGAAACTGCAAACTATTCTTCAGTAAATTTTTATCTTTTTGATTGAACCTCACGACTCCTGGTCATCTTTTCTATTCTAAACAGCCTTAAAGATTTCAAAACCACAACAGTTTTGAGTTTTGAATCATACCCCTAGACCAACGAGCCTGACTGACGAAGATTGGGACTATGTGAGTACGCTTCACAGTCACCGAACCCTTGCTTCTAACAGAATGAGCAGGCACTAGTTTTAATAGAAAGCGTTTGTCGTTAGGGAGCCATACTCCCTGGCAGGCAGCGATTGTGAGTATGTTCTGTGAAATTGTAGTACAGATGAAGACAAACAGCCTTAAAGATTTCAAAACCACAACAGTTTTGAGTTCGGCTCAGTGCTGCAAAGGAATGAGCCAACGGGCTGCTTGTTCTGGAACTTCTGGGCTCGTCCGGGATTTGAACACGGGACCTCTCGCACCCGAAGCGAGAATCATACCCCTAGACCAACGAGCCTGATTAATGAAGGTTTGGGCTACTTGACAATGATCTATGCTAAGTGACGTCACTTCCTGAACGCGTTGTTTGTGTTTGAGCTCCGTCGATTTGATTCAAAATCCGGGATTTCTCTCTTTAAACTCACTTACAACTAATATTTTCTACTTTTTCTCACTGAGAAACACTGACGCTCAAAATATCGTAGTTACAACGCGGACTGTTGAGTAGACGCGTCTCAAACCGATTGACCCAATACCGGTCCGTTACACCTGTGGGTCGGACGGCTGAGCGCGTCTTCTTTACACTCACTTACAAACGAACATTTTCTACTTTTACTCACTGAGAAGCACTGCTGCTCAAAATCTCATAGTTACAACGCGGACTGTTGAGTAGACGCGTCTCAAACCGATTGACCCAATACCGGTCCGTTACACCTGTGGGTCGAACGGCTGAGCGCGTCTTCTTTACACTCACTTACAAACGAACATTTTCTCGCCTATCGTGCGTCTACATCACACCTGTACCATTAAAAAGACAGATTATATCCAAGATTTCAGTTATAAATTAGCGTTAATATTGATAGCATCACTGGTAGCGTCGTTGCTAACTTACTGTCCATCTGTTTAAATGGCGAATATATCAAATGTAACGTTATGTTGTCTACCTTTTGGTGCAGGTGAGGACACATTCGAGCTGCAGGCGGTGCAGTCTGAGCTGGAAGCTGTAGAAAAGCAGATCCGCGACCTTCTAGAGAGACAAGCCGAGCTAAGAGACCGGCGTTTAGCTCTTGAAACATCTCGCGTCGATGCACACAAATCAGTTAATAATCCGCAGACTCCGATTGCGTCAACACCGTGCGTCTCTCAGCATTGGTCCCGTGCGCCAAGGCGGTTCTCACAAGTTTCATACACCCCGGCTCCGAGGCGCCGTCACGAAGCTTGGGTTGTTTCGCAGCGGAAGACGCGAAGAATCTCTCCGCCCCTCCCGGTTTTCGAGATTTCCACTCAGAACCGCTTCTCCCCTCTTCGCGAAACGGAACGCGATGCTGTGATTATCGGCGATTCAATTGTTCGGAACGTCCACGCTACGTCAGGTAAAAGTAAGGTGCGTAGCCACTGTTTTCCTGATGACCGTGTTTCTGATATCGCTGCGCGAGTACCCGAGATCTTGAACGGTGACGAGCGCGTCGGAGCTGTCGTCTTGCACGCAGGAGCGAACGACGTCAGGCTGCGGCAGACGGAGGTTTTGAAAAAGGATTATAGGAACCTAATCGAGACGGTACGCACCGCATCGCCTGAAATAACGATCATCGTGTCTGGGCCGCTTCCCACGTATCGACAAGGGCATGAGAAGTTCAGTAGATTATTCGCGCTAAATGAATGGTTAATGTCATGGTGCAATGAGCAGAAACTGCTCTTTATAAATAATTGGAATCTATTTTGGGAGCGTCCTAGGCTCTTCCGCGCTGATGGCTTACACCCAAGTAGAAATGGAGCGGATCTTCTGTCGGATAACATCTCCAAGACGTTAAAGACCGTCTGACTAGTTACCAAAAATCCAAATCACAGTCTCTGCTGCACCAAATTAATTGATATAAATACTAGTGTAGAACATTTAATAGAAACTGTGTCTATTCCTCGTTTAGTGAGATCAAATAATAAATCTACTGTAGGATCTAGGAAAAATCTAATTGTTATTAAAACAGAAAATCTCGCTATTAGTGAACAAAAACAATTTCTAAAGCTAGGTCTTCTGAACATTAGATCACTCACACCTAAAGCAGCTATTGTAAATGAAATAGTCACAGATAATAGCATCGATGTACTTTGCCTTACTGAAACCTGGCTTAAACCAAATGACTATTTCGGTCTAAATGAGTCCACTCCACCAGGATACTGTTATAAGCATGAGCCCCGTCTGATTGGTCGTGGCGGCGGTGTTGCAACAATCTATAGAGATATTCTTAATGTTACTCAGAAAACAGGTGACAAATTTAATTCGTTTGAAGTACTTGTATTAAATGTTACGCTCTTAGATGTAAGGAAAAAATCCCTATTATCTCTAGCCTTGGCTACCGTATATAGACCGCCAGGGCCCTACGCTGATTTCCTAAAAGAGTTTGCAGATTTTCTCTCAGATCTATTGGTCAACGTCGATAAAGCATTAATTGTTGGAGATTTCAACATACACGTTGATAACACAAATGATGCGTTAGGAGCTGCGTTTACAGATTTATTAAACTCCTTTGGGGTCAAGCAAAACGTCACCGGACCAACTCATCGTCTTAATCATACACTCGATTTAATTATATCATACGGAACCGATCCAACCGATATAGATATCATTCCACAAAGTGATGGTGTCAGTGACCACTTCCTGGTAACTTGTATATTACGGACTACAGTACTATGTCATACTGCGCCGCGTTACCGACCAGGCAGAACAATCCTTCCATCCACCATAGATAATTTCTCAAATTGCTTATCTGATTTGTCTCAGTTACTGCCTGAACCCAAACAAAGAGACAAATTAGAGGAAATAACTAGCACTATGAGCACCATTCTCTCTAGAACATTGGATATTGTTGCACCCATTAGATTAAAAAAGGTCAGAGAGAAAAGTAAAGCACCATGGTACAACAATACTACGCATGTTCTAAAGAGAGAAACCCGTAAATTAGAGCGTAAATGGAAACAAACTAATTTAGAGGTCTTTAGAATCGCGTGGAAAGACAGTATGTCACGTTATAAAAAGGCCCTAAAAGCGGCAAGGGCTGAGCATCTCCGCAAACTAATAGAAAACAACCAAAATAATCCAAGATTTTTATTTACCACCGTGGCTAGACTAATAAATAAACAAACGTCACCTGACCAAAACATCCCGTTACAGTTTAGCAGTAATGATTTCATGAACTTCTTCACTGAGAAAATAGAAAGCATCAGAACCACAATTGTAAACACTCAATCTTCAATCGCGCCTTATAAATCAGCCTCAATTATCACCCCGCAAGAACAATTACAGTGCTTTACAACTATAGAACAAAAAGAGCTAAATAAACTTATCACTTCATCTAAAACAACAACGTGCTTATTAGATCCTATACCAACTAAACTACTGAAAGAAGTGTTACCTGTAGTGGAAGAGCCTCTACTCAATATTATTAACTCGTCTCTATCTTTAGGTCACGTTCCAAAAACATTTAAACTGGCAGTTATAAAACCACTCATTAAGAAACCACAATTAGACCCACATAATCTAGCAAATTATAGACCCATTTCAAATCTTCCATTTATGTCTAAAATATTAGAAAAAGTTGTGTCCGCTCAACTGTGCTCTTTTTTGCAAGAAAATGACATCTATGAAAAGTTTCAGTCTGGATTCAGGCCGCACCATAGCACTGAAACTGCGCTCGTTAAAATCATTAATGATTTACTTTTAGCTTCGGACCAAGGCTGTATCTCAATACTAGTTTTACTTGATCTTAGTGCTGCGTTCGATACTATAGATCACACAATACTCTTAGATCGACTACAAAATTATACTGGCGTTCAAGGACAAGCATTAAGCTGGTTTAGATCATACTTATCTGACCGCTACCATTTTGTCTATTTAAATGGAAAAAAATCGATCATAACTTCAGTAAACTATGGAGTGCCGCAGGGATCTGTGCTAGGCCCTCTATTATTCTCAATATATATGCTGCCACTTGGAAATATTATAAGGAAACATGGAATTAGTTTCCATTGTTATGCTGATGACACTCAATTATATATTTCATCACGGCCGGATGAAAACGCTAAATTATCAAAATTGACAGAGTGTGTTAAAGATATAAAAGATTGGATGACGCGTAATTTTCTTCTATTAAATCCAGACAAGACGGAGGTACTACTCATCGGTTCAAAAAACCGCCCACAAAACCTCTCACAATACAACTTTAACATAGTAGGATGTCCTGCTACTTTATCCTCTACAGTAAAAGACCTGGGTGTCATACTAGACTGCGACCTGTCTTTTAAAAATCATATTTCATATGTTACAAAAACGGCATTTTTCCACCTTAGAAACATTGCTAAGCTACGTAATATGCTATCAGTTTCTGATGCAGAAAAGTTAGTTCATGCATTCATGACCTCGAGACTAGATTACTGTAATGCTCTATTAGCTGGTTGTCCTGCATCCTCAATAAACAAGCTACAGTTAGTCCAAAATGCAGCCGCTAGAGTTCTTACCAGATCAAGAAAATATGATCATATAACACCTATCTTATCATCACTACATTGGTTACCTATAAAGTTCCGTATTAATTATAAGGTATTGTTACTGACTTATAAAGCCCTAAACGGCTTAGCTCCAGTTTATTTAACGGATCTTCTATCGCCCTATAATCCATCGCGCTCTTTAAGATCGCTAAATTCGAGGCTTTTGGTTATACCTAGGATATCTAAGTCCACCAAAGGAGGGAGAGCATTCTCACATTTAGCTCCAAAACTCTGGAATAGCCTTCCTGATACTGTTCGTTGCTCAGAGTCGCTCTCCCAGTTCAAAACTAGATTAAAGACGCATCTCTTTAACCAGGCATTCATATAAATGTTTTAATCTTACAGTTAAATCCGGCCTCTAGTTCATAACCGCCAGAGGAGAACTGGCCCCCGACTGAGCCTGGGTTCTCCCAAGGTTTTTTTTTTTTTTCTCCATTAGGTCACCTGATGGAGTTTTAGGTCACCATTAGGTCACCTGATGGAGTTTTTCGTTTCCTTGCCACTGTTGCCTTTGGCTTGCTCAGTTGGGGATATTCAATTTAATTAATCAATCAATATTACTATTGATTAGCATTACCAAACATGGACGTTTTATTATTATTTTAATTTAATACTGTGAAGCTGCTTTGATACAATCTGTATTGTGAAAAGCGCTATACAAATATTCTTGACTTGACTTGACTTGACTACTTGCATACACTTGTACAGTCACTGAACGCTGGCCTTTAACAGAATGGGCAGGCACTAGTTTTAATACAAAACGTCTGTCGGTAGTGAGCCGTACTCCCTGGCAGGCAGCGATTGTGAGTATGTTCTGTGAAGGCATAAACACTTGTCATCTGGCTGAATTTTGGCTAAATTGTAGTACAGATGAAGACAAACAGCCTTAAGGGTTTTAAAACCACAGCAGTTTTGAGTTTGGCTCAGTGCTCCAAAAGACAGAACCAACCTGTTGCTCCTGCTGCAACTGCTGGGCTCGTCCGGGATTTGAAACCGGGACCTCTCGCACCCAAAGCGAGAATCATACCCCTAGACCAACGAGCCTGGCTGATGAGTGACTGTGCTACTTGCGTACGCTTGTGCAGTCACCGAACAGAATGGGCGGGCACTGGGTTTAATAGAAAGCGTTTGTCGTTAGGGAGACGCACTCCCTGGCAGGCAGTGATTCAGAGTACATTCTGTGCGTTCCGTTCTGTAAGGAAATACAAACGCTTGTCATCTGGCTGAATCTTGGCTCTGTTGTAGTACAGATGAACTCAAGCAGCAGTAAGGAATTCAAAACCACGACAGTTTTGAGTTTGGTTCAGTGCTGCAAAAGGACGGAGCCAGCTGCTGGGCTGTGTACTGTGAACCCGACCTGGCGTCGAGATACTAAAGTGTAGTTTTTTGAGCATCAGAAACCACCTGAAGTCATATTACCGATCAAAGCCAGAGCTTAGCAGACAAGGCCCAGTGGCCTTTGATCGGCTACGTTTGCGGTTTGACATATTCAAGGATGGTTTGTTCAGAGCAACACTGTGGCCATGATGACCACAAGATTGGAATTGGCTTACTTCTGATAGCTGTGGTGGGGTTTTGTGTGAACACAGAACAACAAGTATACCTGTGCTTAGCGTTTCTGCAAAAGAGCTACGGTAATTCAATTAAGAGCGATACAAAATGGTTTGAATCCCACTACGGCATCTACAGGCCTGCAAAAAATTCAATTTGGCCGAAGCATCAGCCTCTGATGCTGCAGAACGTGACGTCAAGTACTGTGTGGGTTGCAGAAAATGGCCAGATATAAAGTGGTTGATAAAGAAAAGCAGCAATAGCAAACAGAGTCAGAGAACCCTTGAACACATACTAAAGGTGAGAGGGCTCGTCCGGGATTTGAACCCGGGACCTCTCGCACCCTAAGCGAGAATCATACCCCTAGACCAACGAGCCTGACTGACGAAGCTTGGGACTATGTGAGTACGCTTCACAGTCACCGAACCCTTGCTTCTAACAGAATGAGCAGGAACTAGTTTTAATAGAAAGCGTTTGTCGTTAGGGAGCCATACTCCCTGGCAGGCAGCGATTGTGAGTATGTTCTGTGAAGGAAATAAACACTTGCCATCTGGCTGAATTTTGGCGAAATTGTAGTACAGATGAAGACAAACAGCCTTAAAGATTTCAAAACCACGACAGTTTTGAGTTCGGCTCAGTGCTGCAAAGGAATGAGCCAACGGGCTGCTTGTTCTGAAACTTCTGGGCTCGTCCAGGATTTGAACCCGGGACCTCTCGCACCCGAAGCGAGAATCATACCCCTAGACCAACGAGCCTGATTAATGAAGGTTTGGGCTACTTGCATACACTTGTACAGTCACTGAACGCTGGCCTTTAACAGAATGGGCAGGCACTAGTTTTAATACAAAACGTCTGTCGGTAGTGAGCCGTACTCCCTGGCAGGCAGCGATTGTGAGTATGTTCTGTGAAGGCATAAACACTTGTCATCTGGCTGAATTTTGGCTAAATTGTAGTACAGATGAAGACAAACAGCCTTAAGGGTTTTAAAACCACAGCAGTTTTGAGTTTGGCTCAGTGCTCCAAAAGACAGAGCCAACCTGTTGCTCCTGCTGCAACTGCTGGGCTCGTCCGGGATTTGAACCCGGGACCTCTCGCACCCAAAGCGAGAATCATACCCCTAGACCAACGAGCCTGGCTGATGAGTGACCGTGCTACTTGCGTACGCTTGTGCAGTCACCGAACAGAATGGGCGGGCACTGGGTTTAATAGAAAGCGTTTGTCGTTAGGGAGACGCACTCCCTGGCAGGCAGTGATTCAGAGTACATTCTGTGCGTTCCGTTCTGTAAGGAAATACAAACGCTTGTCATCTGGCTGAATCTTGGCTCTGTTGTAGTACAGATGAACTCAAGCAGCAGTAAGGAATTCAAAACCACGACAGTTTTGAGTTTGGTTCAGTGCTGCAAAAGGACGGAGCCAGCTGCTGGGCTGTGTACTGTGAACCCGACCTGGCGTCGAGATACTAAAGTGTAGTTTTTTGAGCATCAGAAACCACTTGAAGTCATATTACCGATCAAAGCCAGAGCTTAGCAGATGGCCTAATGGACAAGGCATCAGCCTCCGGAGCTGGAGATTGTGGGTTCAAGTCCCACCTGAGTCGTCTTTGATCGGCTATGTTTGCGGTTTGACATATTCAAGGATGGTTTGTTCAGAGCAACACTGTGGCCATGATGACCACAAGATTGGAATTTGCTTACTTCTGATAGCTGTGGTGGGGTTTTGTGTGAACACAGAACAACAAGTATACCTGTGCTTAGCGTTTCTGCAAAAGAGCTACGTTAATTTAATTAAGAGCGATACAAAATGGTTTGAATCCCACTACGGCATCTACAGGCCTGCAAAAAATTCAATTTGGCCGAAGCATCAGCCTCTGATGCTGCAGAACGTGACGTCAAGTACTGTGTGGGTTGCAGAAAATGGCCAGATATAAAGTGGTTGATAAAGAAAAGCAGCAAAAGCAAACAGAGTCAGAGAACCCTTGAACTCATACTAAAGGTGAGAGGGCTCGTCCGGGATTTGAACCCGGGACCTCTCGCACCCTAAGCGAGAATCATACCCCTAGACCAACGAGCCTGACTGATGAAGCTTGGGACTATGTGAGTACGCTTCACAGTCACCGAACCCATGCTTCTAACAGAATGAGCAGGCACTAGTTTTAATAGAAAGCGTTTGTCGTTAGGGAGCCATACTCCCTGGCAGGCAGCGATTGTGAGTATGTTCTGTGAAGGAAATAAACACTTGCCATCTGGCTGAATTTTGGCGAAATTGTAGTACAGATGAAGACAAACAGCCTTAAAGATTTCAAAACCACAACAGTTTTGAGTTCGGCTCAGTGCTGCAAAGGAATGAGCCAACGGGCTGCTTGTTCTGAAACTTCTGGGCTCGTCCGGGATTTGAACCCGGGACCTCTCGCACCCGAAGCGAGAATCATACCCCTAGACCAACGAGCCTGATTAATGAAGGTTTGGGCTACTTGCATACACTTGTACAGTCACTGAACGCTGGCCTTTAACTGAATGGGCAGGAACTAGTTTTAATACAAAACGTCTGTCGGTAGTGAGCCGTACTCCCTGGCAGGCAGCGATTGTGAGTATGTTCTGTGAAGGCATAAACACTTGTCATCTGGCTGAATTTTGGCTAAATTGTAGTACAGATGAAGACAAACAGCCTTAAGGGTTTTAAAACCACAGCAGTTTTGAGTTTGGCTCAGTGCTCCAAAAGACAGAGCCAACCTGTTGCTCCTGCTGCAACTGCTGGGTTCGTCCGGGATTTGAACCCGGGACCTCTCGCACCCAAAGCGAGAATCATACCCCTAGACCAACGAGCCTGGCTGATGAGTGACCGTGCTACTTGCGTACGCTTGTGCAGTCACCGAACAGAATGGGCGGGCACTGGGTTTAATAGAAAGCGTTTGTCGTTAGGGAGACGCACTCCCTGGCAGGCAGTGATTCAGAGTACATTCTGTGCGTTCCGTTCTGTAAGGAAATACAAACGCTTGTCATCTGGCTGAATCTTGGCTCTGTTGTAGTACAGATGAACTCAAGCAGCAGTAAGGAATTCAAAACCACGACAGTTTTGAGTTTGGTTCAGTGCTGCAAAAGGACGGAGCCAGCTGCTGGGCTGTGTACTGTGAACCCGACCTGGCGTCGAGATACTAAAGTGTAGTTTTTTGAGCATCAGAAACCACCTGAAGTCATATTACCGATCAAAGCCAGAGCTTAGCAGATGGCCTAATGGACAAGGCATCAGCCTCCGGAGCTGGAGATTGTGGGTTCAAGTCCCACCTGGGTCGTCTTTGATCGGCTACGTTTGCGGTTTGACATATTCAAGGATGGTTTGTTCAGAGCAACACTGTGGCCATGATGACCACAAGATTGGAATTGGCTTACTTCTGATAGCTGTGGTGGGGTTTTGTGTGAACACAGAACAACAAGTATACCTGTGCTTAGCGTTTCTGCAAAAGAGCTACGGTAATTCAATTAAGAGCGATACAAAATGGTTTGAATCCCACTACGGCATCTACAGGCCTGCAAAAAATTCAATTTGGCCGAAGCATCAGCCTCTGATGCTGCAGAACGTGACGTCAAGTACTGTGTGGGTTGCAGAAAATGGCCAGATATAAAGTGGT
>NC_136879.1:5710998-5715998 GCF_949152265.1 Phoxinus phoxinus | reverse complement strand
TGGCTGATGAGTGACCGTGCTACTTGCGTACGCTTGTGCAGTCACCGAACAGAATGGGCGGGCACTGGGTTTAATAGAAAGCGTTTGTCGTTAGGGAGACGCACTCCCTGGCAGGCAGTGATTCAGAGTACATTCTGTGCGTTCCGTTCTGTAAGGAAATACAAACGCTTGTCATCTGGCTGAATCTTGGCTCTGTTGTAGTACAGATGAACTCAAGCAGCAGTAAGGAATTCAAAACCACGACAGTTTTGAGTTTGGTTCAGTGCTGCAAAAGGACGGAGCCAGCTGCTGGGCTGTGTACTGTGAACCCGACCTGGCGTCGAGATACTAAAGTGTAGTTTTTTGAGCATCAGAAACCACTTGAAGTCATATTACCGATCAAAGCCAGAGCTTAGCAGATGGCCTAATGGACAAGGCATCAGCCTCCGGAGCTGGAGATTGTGGGTTCAAGTCCCACCTGAGTCGTCTTTGATCGGCTATGTTTGCGGTTTGACATATTCAAGGATGGTTTGTTCAGAGCAACACTGTGGCCATGATGACCACAAGATTGGAATTTGCTTACTTCTGATAGCTGTGGTGGGGTTTTGTGTGAACACAGAACAACAAGTATACCTGTGCTTAGCGTTTCTGCAAAAGAGCTACGTTAATTTAATTAAGAGCGATACAAAATGGTTTGAATCCCACTACGGCATCTACAGGCCTGCAAAAAATTCAATTTGGCCGAAGCATCAGCCTCTGATGCTGCAGAACGTGACGTCAAGTACTGTGTGGGTTGCAGAAAATGGCCAGATATAAAGTGGTTGATAAAGAAAAGCAGCAAAAGCAAACAGAGTCAGAGAACCCTTGAACTCATACTAAAGGTGAGAGGGCTCGTCCGGGATTTGAACCCGGGACCTCTCGCACCCTAAGCGAGAATCATACCCCTAGACCAACGAGCCTGACTGATGAAGCTTGGGACTATGTGAGTACGCTTCACAGTCACCGAACCCATGCTTCTAACAGAATGAGCAGGCACTAGTTTTAATAGAAAGCGTTTGTCGTTAGGGAGCCATACTCCCTGGCAGGCAGCGATTGTGAGTATGTTCTGTGAAGGAAATAAACACTTGCCATCTGGCTGAATTTTGGCGAAATTGTAGTACAGATGAAGACAAACAGCCTTAAAGATTTCAAAACCACAACAGTTTTGAGTTCGGCTCAGTGCTGCAAAGGAATGAGCCAACGGGCTGCTTGTTCTGAAACTTCTGGGCTCGTCCGGGATTTGAACCCGGGACCTCTCGCACCCGAAGCGAGAATCATACCCCTAGACCAACGAGCCTGATTAATGAAGGTTTGGGCTACTTGCATACACTTGTACAGTCACTGAACGCTGGCCTTTAACTGAATGGGCAGGAACTAGTTTTAATACAAAACGTCTGTCGGTAGTGAGCCGTACTCCCTGGCAGGCAGCGATTGTGAGTATGTTCTGTGAAGGCATAAACACTTGTCATCTGGCTGAATTTTGGCTAAATTGTAGTACAGATGAAGACAAACAGCCTTAAGGGTTTTAAAACCACAGCAGTTTTGAGTTTGGCTCAGTGCTCCAAAAGACAGAGCCAACCTGTTGCTCCTGCTGCAACTGCTGGGTTCGTCCGGGATTTGAACCCGGGACCTCTCGCACCCAAAGCGAGAATCATACCCCTAGACCAACGAGCCTGGCTGATGAGTGACCGTGCTACTTGCGTACGCTTGTGCAGTCACCGAACAGAATGGGCGGGCACTGGGTTTAATAGAAAGCGTTTGTCGTTAGGGAGACGCACTCCCTGGCAGGCAGTGATTCAGAGTACATTCTGTGCGTTCCGTTCTGTAAGGAAATACAAACGCTTGTCATCTGGCTGAATCTTGGCTCTGTTGTAGTACAGATGAACTCAAGCAGCAGTAAGGAATTCAAAACCACGACAGTTTTGAGTTTGGTTCAGTGCTGCAAAAGGACGGAGCCAGCTGCTGGGCTGTGTACTGTGAACCCGACCTGGCGTCGAGATACTAAAGTGTAGTTTTTTGAGCATCAGAAACCACCTGAAGTCATATTACCGATCAAAGCCAGAGCTTAGCAGATGGCCTAATGGACAAGGCATCAGCCTCCGGAGCTGGAGATTGTGGGTTCAAGTCCCACCTGGGTCGTCTTTGATCGGCTACGTTTGCGGTTTGACATATTCAAGGATGGTTTGTTCAGAGCAACACTGTGGCCATGATGACCACAAGATTGGAATTGGCTTACTTCTGATAGCTGTGGTGGGGTTTTGTGTGAACACAGAACAACAAGTATACCTGTGCTTAGCGTTTCTGCAAAAGAGCTACGGTAATTCAATTAAGAGCGATACAAAATGGTTTGAATCCCACTACGGCATCTACAGGCCTGCAAAAAATTCAATTTGGCCGAAGCATCAGCCTCTGATGCTGCAGAACGTGACGTCAAGTACTGTGTGGGTTGCAGAAAATGGCCAGATATAAAGTGGTTGATAAAGAAAAGCAGCAATAGCAAACAGAGTCAGAGAACCCTTGAACACATACTAAAGGTGAGAGGGCTCGTCCGGGATTTGAACCCGGGACCTCTCGCACCCTAAGCGAGAATCATACCCCTAGACCAACGAGCCTGACTGACGAAGCTTGGGACTATGTGAGTACGCTTCACAGTCACCGAACCCTTGCTTCTAACAGAATGAGCAGGAACTAGTTTTAATAGAAAGCGTTTGTTGTTAGGGAGCCATACTCCCTGGCAGGCAGCGATTGTGAGTATGTTCTGTGAAGGAAATAAACACTTGCCATCTGGCTGAATTTTGGCGAAATTGTAGTACAGATGAAGACAAACAGCCTTAAAGATTTCAAAACCACAACAGTTTTGAGTTCGGCTCAGTGCTGCAAAGGAATGAGCCAACGGGCTGCTTGTTCTGAAACTTCTGGGCTCGTCCGGGATTTGAACCCGGGACCTCTCGCACCCGAAGCGAGAATCATACCCCTAGACCAACGAGCCTGATTAATGAAGGTTTGGGCTACTTGCATACACTTGTACAGTCACTGAACGCTGGCCTTTAACTGAATGGGCAGGAACTAGTTTTAATACAAAACGTCTGTCGGTAGTGAGCCGTACTCCCTGGCAGGCAGCGATTGTGAGTATTTTCTGTGAAGGCATAAACACTTGTCATCTGGCTGAATTTTGGCTAAATTGTAGTACAGATGAAGACAAACAGCCTTAAGGGTTTTAAAACCACAGCAGTTTTGAGTTTGGCTCAGTGCTCCAAAAGACAGAGCCAACCTGTTGCTCCTGCTGCAACTGCTGGGTTCGTCCGGGATTTGAACCCGGGACCTCTCGCACCCAAAGCGAGAATCATACCCCTAGACCAACGAGCCTGGCTGATGAGTGACCGTGCTACTTGCGTACGCTTGTGCAGTCACCGAACAGAATGGGCGGGCACTGGGTTTAATAGAAAGCGTTTGTCGTTAGGGAGACGCACTCCCTGGCAGGCAGTGATTCAGAGTACATTCTGTGCGTTCCGTTCTGTAAGGAAATACAAACGCTTGTCATCTGGCTGAATCTTGGCTCTGTTGTAGTACAGATGAACTCAAGCAGCAGTAAGGAATTCAAAACCACGACAGTTTTGAGTTTGGTTCAGTGCTGCAAAAGGACGGAGCCAGCTGCTGGGCTGTGTACTGTGAACCCGACCTGGCGTCGAGATACTAAAGTGTAGTTTTTTGAGCATCAGAAACCACCTGAAGTCATATTACCGATCAAAGCCAGAGCTTAGCAGATGGCCTAATGGACAAGGCATCAGCCTCCGGAGCTGGAGATTGTGGGTTCAAGTCCCACCTGGGTCGTCTTTGATCGGCTACGTTTGCGGTTTGACATATTCAAGGATGGTTTGTTCAGAGCAACACTGTGGCCATGATGACCACAAGATTGGAATTGGCTTACTTCTGATAGCTGTGGTGGGGTTTTGTGTGAACACAGAACAACAAGTATACCTGTGCTTAGCGTTTCTGCAAAAGAGCTACGGTAATTCAATTAAGAGCGATACAAAATGGTTTGAATCCCACTACGGCATCTACAGGCCTGCAAAAAATTCAATTTGGCCGAAGCATCAGCCTCTGATGCTGCAGAACGTGACGTCAAGTACTGTGTGGGTTGCAGAAAATGGCCAGATATAAAGTGGTTGATAAAGAAAAGCAGCAATAGCAAACAGAGTCAGAGAACCCTTGAACACATACTAAAGGTGAGAGGGCTCGTCCGGGATTTGAACCCGGGACCTCTCGCACCCTAAGCGAGAATCATACCCCTAGACCAACGAGCCTGACTGACGAAGCTTGGGACTATGTGAGTACGCTTCACAGTCACCGAACCCTTGCTTCTAACAGAATGAGCAGGAACTAGTTTTAATAGAAAGCGTTTGTTGTTAGGGAGCCATACTCCCTGGCAGGCAGCGATTGTGAGTATGTTCTGTGAAGGAAATAAACACTTGCCATCTGGCTGAATTTTGGCGAAATTGTAGTACAGATGAAGACAAACAGCCTTAAAGATTTCAAAACCACGACAGTTTTGAGTTCGGCTCAGTGCTGCAAAGGAATGAGCCAACGGGCTGCTTGTTCTGAAACTTCTGGGCTCGTCCGGGATTTGAACCCGGGACCTCTCGCACCCGAAGCGAGAATCATACCCCTAGACCAACGAGCCTGATTAATGAAGGTTTGGGCTACTTGCATACACTTGTACAGTCACTGAACGCTGGCCTTTAACAGAATGGGCAGGCACTAGTTTTAATACAAAACGTCTGTCGGTAGTGAGCCGTACTCACTGGCAGGCAGCGATTGTGAGTATGTTCTGTGAAGGCATAAACACTTGTCATCTGGCTGAATTTTGGCTAAATTGTAGTACAGATGAAGACAAACAGCCTTAAGGGTTTTAAAACCACAGCAGTTTTGAGTTTGGCTCAGTGCTCCAAAAGACAGAGCCAACCTGTTGCTCCTGCTGCAAC
>NC_136879.1:5663498-5705998 GCF_949152265.1 Phoxinus phoxinus | reverse complement strand
AGCCAGCTGCTGGGCTGTGTACTGTGAACCCGACCTGGCGTCGAGATACTAAAGTGTAGTTTTTTGAGCATCAGAAACCACCTGAAGTCATATTACCGATCAAAGCCAGAGCTTAGCAGATGGCCTAATGGACAAGGCATCAGCCTCCGGAGCTGGAGATTGTGGGTTCAAGTCCCACCTGGGTCGTCTTTGATCGGCTACGTTTGCGGTTTGACATATTCAAGGATGGTTTGTTCAGAGCAACACTGTGGCCATGATGACCACAAGATTGGAATTGGCTTACTTCTGATAGCTGTGGTGGGGTTTTGTGTGAACACAGAACAACAAGTATACCTGTGCTTAGCGTTTCTGCAAAAGAGCTACGGTAATTCAATTAAGAGCGATACAAAATGGTTTGAATCCCACTACGGCATCTACAGGCCTGCAAAAAATTCAATTTGGCCGAAGCATCAGCCTCTGATGCTGCAGAACGTGACGTCAAGTACTGTGTGGGTTGCAGAAAATGGCCAGATATAAAGTGGTTGATAAAGAAAAGCAGCAATAGCAAACAGAGTCAGAGAACCCTTGAACACATACTAAAGGTGAGAGGGCTCGTCCGGGATTTGAACCCGGGACCTCTCGCACCCTAAGCGAGAATCATACCCCTAGACCAACGAGCCTGACTGACGAAGCTTGGGACTATGTGAGTACGCTTCACAGTCACCGAACCCTTGCTTCTAACAGAATGAGCAGGAACTAGTTTTAATAGAAAGCGTTTGTCGTTAGGGAGCCATACTCCCTGGCAGGCAGCGATTGTGAGTATGTTCTGTGAAGGAAATAAACACTTGCCATCTGGCTGAATTTTGGCGAAATTGTAGTACAGATGAAGACAAACAGCCTTAAAGATTTCAAAACCACGACAGTTTTGAGTTCGGCTCAGTGCTGCAAAGGAATGAGCCAACGGGCTGCTTGTTCTGAAACTTCTGGGCTCGTCCGGGATTTGAACCCGGGACCTCTCGCACCCGAAGCGAGAATCATACCCCTAGACCAACGAGCCTGATTAATGAAGGTTTGGGCTACTTGCATACACTTGTACAGTCACTGAACGCTGGCCTTTAACAGAATGGGCAGGCACTAGTTTTAATACAAAGCGTCTGTCGGTAGTGAGCCGTACTCACTGGCAGGCAGCGATTGTGAGTATGTTCTGTGAAGGCATAAACACTTGTCATCTGGCTGAATTTTGGCTAAATTGTAGTACAGATGAAGACAAACAGCCTTAAGGGTTTTAAAACCACAGCAGTTTTGAGTTTGGCTCAGTGCTCCAAAAGACAGAGCCAACCTGTTGCTCCTGCTGCAACTGCTGGGCTCGTCCGGGATTTGAACCCGGGACCTCTCGCACCCAAAGCGAGAATCATACCCCTAGACCAACGAGCCTGGCTGATGAGTAACCGTGCTACTTGCGTACGCTTGTGCAGTCACCGAACAGAATGGGCGGGCACTGGGTTTAATAGAAAGCGTTTGTCGTTAGGGAGACGCACTCCCTGGCAGGCAGTGATTCAGAGTACATTCTGTGCGTTCCGTTCTGTAAGGAAATACAAACGCTTGTCATCTGGCTGAATCTTGGCTCTGTTGTAGTACAGATGAACTCAAGCAGCAGTAAGGAATTCAAAACCACGACAGTTTTGAGTTTGGTTCAGTGCTGCAAAAGGACGGAGCCAGCTGCTGGGCTGTGTACTGTGAACCCGACCTGGCGTCGAGATACTAAAGTGTAGTTTTTTGAGCATCAGAAACCACCTGAAGTCATATTACCGATCAAAGCCAGAGCTTAGCAGACAAGGCCCAGTGGCCTTTGATCGGCTACGTTTGCGGTTTGACATATTCAAGGATGGTTTGTTCAGAGCAACACTGTGGCCATGATGACCACAAGATTGGAATTGGCTTACTTCTGATAGCTGTGGTGGGGTTTTGTGTGAACACAGAACAACAAGTATACCTGTGCTTAGCGTTTCTGCAAAAGAGCTACGGTAATTCAATTAAGAGCGATACAAAATGGTTTGAATCCCACTACGGCATCTACAGGCCTGCAAAAAATTCAATTTGGCCGAAGCATCAGCCTCTGATGCTGCAGAACGTGACGTCAAGTACTGTGTGGGTTGCAGAAAATGGCCAGATATAAAGTGGTTGATAAAGAAAAGCAGCAATAGCAAACAGAGTCAGAGAACCCTTGAACACATACTAAAGGTGAGAGGGCTCGTCCGGGATTTGAACCCGGGACCTCTCGCACCCTAAGCGAGAATCATACCCCTAGACCAACGAGCCTGACTGATGAAGCTTGGGACTATGTGAGTACGCTTCACAGTCACCGAACCCATGCTTCTAACAGAATGAGCAGGCACTAGTTTTAATAGAAAGCGTTTGTCGTTAGGGAGCCATACTCCCTGGCAGGCAGCGATTGTGAGTATGTTCTGTGAAGGAAATAAACACTTGCCATCTGGCTGAATTTTGGCTAAATTGTAGTACAGATGAAGACAAACAGCCTTAAAGATTTCAAAACCACAACAGTTTTGAGTTCGGCTCAGTGCTGCAAAGGAATGAGCCAACGGGCTGCTTGTTCTGAAACTTCTGGGCTCGTCCGGGATTTGAACCCGGGACCTCTCGCACCCGAAGCGAGAATCATACCCCTAGACCAACGAGCCTGATTAATGAAGGTTTGGGCTACTTGCATACACTTGTACAGTCACTGAACGCTGGCCTTTAACAGAATGGGCAGGCACTAGTTTTAATACAAAACGTCTGTCGGTAGTGAGCCGTACTCCCTGGCAGGCAGCGATTGTGAGTATGTTCTGTGAAGGCATAAACACTTGTCATCTGGCTGAATTTTGGCTAAATTGTAGTACAGATGAAGACAAACAGCCTTAAGGGTTTTAAAACCACAGCAGTTTTGAGTTTGGCTCAGTGCTCCAAAAGACAGAGCCAACCTGTTGCTCCTGCTGCAACTGCTGGGCTCGTCCGGGATTTGAACCCGGGACCTCTCGCACCCAAAGCGAGAATCATACCCCTAGACCAACGAGCCTGGCTGATGAGTGACCGTGCTACTTGCGTACGCTTGTGCAGTCACCGAACAGAATGGGCGGACACTGGGTTTAATAGAAAGCGTTTGTCGTTAGGGAGACGCACTCCCTGGCAGGCAGTGATTCAGAGTACATTCTGTGCGTTCCGTTCTGTAAGGAAATACAAACGCTTGTCATCTGGCTAAATCTTGGCTCTGTTGTAGTACAGATGAACTCAAGCAGCAGTAAGGAATTCAAAACCACGACAGTTTTGAGTTTGGTTCAGTGCTGCAAAAGGACGGAGCCAGCTGCTGGGCTGTGTACTGTGAACCCGACCTGGCGTCGAGATACTAAAGTGTAGTTTTTTGAGCATCAGAAACCACTTGAAGTCATATTACCGATTAAAGCCAGAGCTTAGCAGATGGCCTAATGGACAAGGCATCAGCCTCCGGAGCTGGAGATTGTGGGTTCAAGTCCCACCTGGGTCGTCTTTGATCGGCTACGTTTGCGGTTTGACATGTTCAAGGATGGTTTGTTCAGAGCAACACTGTGGCCATGATGACCACAAGATTGGAATTTGCTTACTTCTGATAGCTGTGGTGGGGTTTTGTGTGAACACAGAACAACAAGTATACCTGTGCTTAGCGTTTCTGCAAAAGAGCTACGGTAATTTAATTAAGAGCGATACAAAATGGTTTGAATCCCACTACGGCATCTACAGGCCTGCAAAAAATTCAATTTGGCCGAAGCATCAGCCTCTGATGCTGCAGAACGTGACGTCAAGTACTGTGTGGGTTGCAGAAAATGGCCAGATATAAAGTGGTTGATAAAGAAAAGCAGCAATAGCAAACAGAGTCAGAGAACCCTTGAACTCATACTAAAGGTGAGAGGGCTCGTCCGGGATTTGAACCCGGGACCTCTCGCACCCTAAGCGAGAATCATACCCCTAGACCAACGAGCCTGACTGACGAAGCTTGGGACTATGTGAGTACGCTTCACAGTCACCGAACCCTTGCTTCTAACAGAATGAGCAGGAACTAGTTTTAATAGAAAGCGTTTGTCGTTAGGGAGCCAAACTCCCTGGCAGGCAGCGATTGGGAGTATGTTCTGTGAAGGAAATAAACACTTGCCATCTGGCTGAATTTTGGCTAAATTGTAGTACAGATGAAGACAAACAGCCTTAAAGATTTCAAAACCACGACAGTTTTGAGTTCGGCTCAGTGCTGCAAAGGAATGAGCCAACGGGCTGCTTGTTCTGAAACTTCTGGGCTCGTCCGGGATTTGAACCCGGGACCTCTCGCACCCGAAGCGAGAATCATACCCCTAGACCAACGAGCCTGATTAATGAAGGTTTGGGCTACTTGCATACACTTGTACAGTCACTGAACGCTGGCCTTTAACAAAATGGACAGGCACTAGTTTTAATACAATACGTCTGTCGGTAGTGAGCCGTACTCCCTGGCAGGCAGCGATTGTGAGTATGTTCTGTGAAGGCATAAACACTTGTCATCTGGCTGAATTTTGGCTAAATTGTAGTACAGATGAAGACAAACAGCCTTAAGGGTTTTAAAACCACAGCAGTTTTGAGTTTGGCTCAGTGCTCCAAAAGACAGAGCCAACCTGTTGCTCCTGCTGCAACTGCTGGGCTCGTCCGGGATTTGAACCCGGGACCTCTCGCACCCAAAGCGAGAATCATACCCCTAGACCAACGAGCCTGGCTGATGAGTGACCGTGCTACTTGCGTACGCTTGTGCAGTCACCGAACAGAATGGGCGGGCACTGGGTTTAATAGAAAGCGTTTGTCGTTAGGGAGACGCACTCCCTGGCAGGCAGTGATTCAGAGTACATTCTGTGCGTTCCGTTCTGTAAGGAAATACAAACGCTTGTCATCTGGCTGAATCTTGGCTCTGTTGTAGTACAGATGAACTCAAGCAGCAGTAAGGAATTCAAAACCACGACAGTTTTGAGTTTGGTTCAGTGCTGCAAAAGGACGGAGCCAGCTGCTGGGCTGTGTACTGTGAACCCGACCTGGCGTCGAGATACTAAAGTGTAGTTTTTTGAGCATCAGAAACCACTTGAAGTCATATTACCGATCAAAGCCAGAGCTTAGCAGATGGCCTAATGGACAAGGCATCAGCCTCCGGAGCTGGAGATTGTGGGTTCAAGTCCCACCTGGGTCGTCTTTGATCGGCTATGTTTGCGGTTTGACATATTTAAGGATGGTTTGTTCAGAGCAACACTGTGGCCATGATGACCACAAGATTGGAATTTGCTTACTTCTGATAGCTGTGGTGGGGTTTTGTGTGAACACAGAACAACAAGTATACCTGTGCTTAGCGTTTCTGCAAAAGAGCTACGGTAATTCAATTAAGAGCGATACAAAATGGTTTGAATCCCACTACGGCATCTACAGGCCTGCAAAAAATTCAATTTGGCCGAAGCATCAGCCTCTGATGCTGCAGAACGTGACGTCAAGTACTGTGTGGGTTGCAGAAAATGGCCAGATATAAAGTGGTTGGTAAAGAAAAGCAGCAAAAGCAAAAAGAGTCAGAGAACCCTTGAACTCATACTAAAGGTGAGAGGGCTCGTCCGGGATTTGAACCCGGGACCTCTCACACCCTAAGCGAGAATCATACCCCTAGACCAACGAGCCTGACTGATGAAGCTTGGGACTATGTGAGTACGCTTCACAGTCACCGAACCCATGCTTCTAACAGAATGAGCAGGCACTAGTTTTAATAGAAAGCGTTTGTCGTTAGGGAGCCATACTCCCTGGCAGGCAGCGATTGTGAGTATGTTCTGTGAAGGAAATAAACACTTGCCATCTGGCTGAATTTTGGCGAAATTGTAGTACAGATGAAGACAAACAGCCTTAAAGATTTCAAAACCACAACAGTTTTGAGTTCGGCTCAGTGCTGCAAAGGAATGAGCCAACGGGCTGCTTGTTCTGAAACTTCTGGGCTCGTCCGGGATTTGAACCCGGGACCTCTCGCACCCGAAGCGAGAATCATACCCCTAGACCAACGAGCCTGATTAATGAAGGTTTGGGCTACTTGCATACACTTGTACAGTCACTGAACGCTGGCCTTTAACTGAATGGGCAGGAACTAGTTTTAATACAAAACGTCTGTCGGTAGTGAGCCGTACTCCCTGGCAGGCAGCGATTGTGAGTATGTTCTGTGAAGGCATAAACACTTGTCATCTGGCTGAATTTTGGCTAAATTGTAGTACAGATGAAGACAAACAGCCTTAAGGGTTTTAAAACCACAGCAGTTTTGAGTTTGGCTCAGTGCTCCAAAAGACAGAGCCAACCTGTTGCTCCTGCTGCAACTGCTGGGTTCGACCGGGATTTGAACCCGGGACCTCTCGCACCCAAAGCGAGAATCATACCCCTAGACCAACGAGCCTGGCTGATGAGTGACCGTGCTACTTGCGTACGCTTGTGCAGTCACCGAACAGAATGGGCGGGCACTGGGTTTAATAGAAAGCGTTTGTCGTTAGGGAGACGCACTCCCTGGCAGGCAGTGATTCAGAGTACATTCTGTGCGTTCCGTTCTGTAAGGAAATACAAACGCTTGTCATCTGGCTGAATCTTGGCTCTGTTGTAGTACAGATGAACTCAAGCAGCAGTAAGGAATTCAAAACCACGACAGTTTTGAGTTTGGTTCAGTGCTGCAAAAGGACGGAGCCAGCTGCTGGGCTGTGTACTGTGAACCCGACCTGGCGTCGAGATACTAAAGTGTAGTTTTTTGAGCATCAGAAACCACTTGAAGTCATATTACCGATCAAAGCCAGAGCTTAGCAGATGGCCTAATGGACAAGGCATCAGCCTCCGGAGCTGGAGATTGTGGGTTCAAGTCCCACCTGGGTCGTCTTTGATCGGCTACGTTTGCGGTTTGACATATTCAAGGATGGTTTGTTCAGAGCAACACTGTGGCCATGATGACCACAAGATTGGAATTTGCTTACTTCTGATAGCTGTGGTGGGGTTTTGTGTGAACACAGAACAACAAGTATACCTGTGCTTAGCGTTTCTGCAAAAGAGCTACGGTAATTCAATTAAGAGCGATACAAAATGGTTTGAATCCCACTACGGCATCTACAGGCCTGCAAAAAATTCAATTTGGCCGAAGCATCAGCCTCTGATGCTGCAGAACGTGACGTCAAGTACTGTGTGGGTTGCAGAAAATGGCCAGATATAAAGTGGTTGATAAAGAAAAGCAGCAATAGCAAACAGAGTCAGAGAACCCTTGAACTCAAACTAAAGGTGAGAGGGCTCGTCCGGGATTTGAACCCTGGACCTCTCGCACCCTAAGCGAGAATCATACCCCTAGACCAACGAGCCTGACTGACGAAGCTTGGGACTATGTGAGTACGCTTCACAGTCACCGAACCCTTGCTTCTAACAGAATGAGCAGGCACTAGTTTTAATAGAAAGCGTTTGTCGTTAGGGAGCCATACTCCCTGGCAGGCAGCGATTGTGAGTATGTTCTGTGAAGGAAATAAACATTTGCCATCTGGCTGAATTTTGGCGAAATTGTAGTACAGATGAAGACAAACAGCCTTAAAGATTTCAAAACCACAACAGTTTTGAGTTCGGCTCAGTGCTGCAAAGGAATGAGCCAACGGGCTGCTTGTTCTGAAACTTCTGGGCTCGTCCGGGATTTTGAACCCGGGACCTCTCGCACCCGAAGCGAGAATCATACCCCTAGACCAACGAGCCTGATTAATGAAGGTTTGGGCTACTTGCATACACTTGTACAGTCACTGAACGCTGGCCTTTAACTGAATGGGCAGGAACTAGTTTTAATACAAAACGTCTGTCGGTAGTGAGCCGTACTCCCTGGCAGGCAGCGATTGTGAGTATGTTCTGTGAAGGCATAAACACTTGTCATCTGGCTGAATTTTGGCTAAATTGTAGTACAGATGAAGACAAACAGCCTTAAGGGTTTTAAAACCACAGCAGTTTTGAGTTTGGCTCAGTGCTCCAAAAGACAGAGCCAACCTGTTGCTCCTGCTGCAACTGCTGGGTTCGTCCGGGATTTGAACCCGGGACCTCTCACACCCAAAGCGAGAATCATACCCCTAGACCAACGAGCCTGGCTGATGAGTGACCGTGCTACTTGCGTACGCTTGTGCAGTCACCGAACAGAATGGGCGGGCACTGGGTTTAATAGAAAGCGTTTGTCGTTAGGGAGACGCACTCCCTGGCAGGCAGTGATTCAGAGTACATTCTGTGCGTTCCGTTCTGTAAGGAAATACAAACGCTTGTCATCTGGCTGAATCTTGGCTCTGTTGTAGTACAGATGAACTCAAGCAGCAGTAAGGAATTCAAAACCACGACAGTTTTGAGTTTGGTTCAGTGCTGCAAAAGGACGGAGCCAGCTGCTGGGCTGTGTACTGTGAACCCGACCTGGCGTCGAGATACTAAAGTGTAGTTTTTTGAGCATCAGAAACCACTTGAAGTCATATTACCGATCAAAGCCAGAGCTTAGCAGATGGCCTAATGGACAAGGCATCAGCCTCCGGAGCTGGAGATTGTGGGTTCAAGTCCCACCTGGGTCGTCTTTGATCGGCTACGTTTGCGGTTTGACATATTCAAGGATGGTTTGTTCAGAGCAACACTGTGGCCATGATGACCACAAGATTGGAATTTGCTTACTTCTGATAGCTGTGGTGGGGTTTTGTGTGAACACAGAACAACAAGTATACCTGTGCTTAGCGTTTCTGCAAAAGAGCTACGGTAATTCAATTAAGAGCGATACAAAATGGTTTGAATCCCACTACGGCATCTACAGGCCTGCAAAAAATTCAATTTGGCCGAAGCATCAGCCTCTGATGCTGCAGAACGTGACGTCAAGTACTGTGTGGGTTGCAGAAAATGGCCAGATATAAAGTGGTTGATAAAGAAAAGCAGCAATAGCAAACAGAGTCAGAGAACCCTTGAACTCATACTAAAGGTGAGAGGGCTCGTCCGGGATTTGAACCCGGGACCTCTCGCACCCTAAGCGAGAATCATACCCCTAGACCAACGAGCCTGACTGACGAAGCTTGGGACTATGTGAGTACGCTTCACAGTCACCGAACCCTTGCTTCTAACAGAATGAGCAGGCACTAGTTTTAATAGAAAGCGTTTGTCGTTAGGGAGCCATACTCCCTGGCAGGCAGCGATTGTGAGTATGTTCTGTGAAGGAAATAAACACTTGCCATCTGGCTGAATTTTGGCTAAATTGTAGTACAGATGAAGACAAACAGCCTTAAAGATTTCAAAACCACAACAGTTTTGAGTTCGGCTCAGTGCTCCAAAAGACAGAGCCAACCTGTTGCTCCTGCTGCAACTGCTGGGCTCGTCCGGGATTTGAACCCGGGACTTCTCGCACCCAAAGCGAGAATCATACCCCTAGACCAACGAGCCTGGCTGATGAGTGACCGTGCTACTTGCGTACGCTTGTGCAGTCACCGAACAGAATGGGCGGGCACTGGGTTTAATAGAAAGCGTTTGTCGTTAGGGAGACGCACTCCCTGGCAGGCAGTGATTCAGAGTACATTCTGTGCGTTCCGTTCTGTAAGGAAATACAAACGCTTGTCATCTGGCTGAATCTTGGCTCTGTTGTAGTACAGATGAACTCAAGCAGCAGTAAGGAATTCAAAACCACGACAGTTTTGAGTTTGGTTCAGTGCTGCAAAAGGACGGAGCCAGCTGCTGGGCTGTGTACTGTGAACCCGACCTGGCGTCGAGATACTAAAGTGTAGTTTTTTGAGCATCAGAAACCACTTGAAGTCATATTACCGATCAAAGCCAGAGCTTAGCAGACAAGGCCCAGTGGCCTAATGGACAAGGCATCAGCCTCCGGAGCTGGAGATTGTGGGTCCCACCTGGGTCGTCTTTGATCGGCTACGTTTGCGGTTTGACATATTCAAGGCCTCAGCCTCTGATGCTGACGTCAAGTACTGTGTGGGTTGCAGAAAATGGCCAAATATAAAGTGGTTGATAAAGAAAAGCAGCAATAGCAAACAGAGTCAGAGAACCCTTTAACTCATACTAAAGGTGAGAGGGCTCGTCCGGGATTTGAACCCGGGACCTCTCGCACCCTAAGCGAGAATCATACCCCTAGACCAACGAGCCTGACTGAAGAAGCTTGGGACTATGTGAGTACGCTTCACAGTCACCGAACCCTTGCTTCTAACAGAATGAGCAGGCACTAGTTTTAATAGAAAGCGTTTGTCGTTAGGGAGCCATACTCCCTGGCAGGCAGCGATTGTGAGTATGTTCTGTGAAGGAAATAAACACTTGCCATCTGGCTGAATTTTGGCTAAATTGTAGTACAGATGAAGACAAACAGCCTTAAAGATTTCAAAACCACAACAGTTTTGAGTTCGGCTCAGTGCTGCAAAGGAATGAGCCAACGGGCTGCTTGTTCTGAAACTTCTGGGCTCGTCCGGGATTTTAACCCGGGACCTCTCGCACCCGAAGCGAGAATCATACCCCTAGACCAACGAGCCTGATTAATGAAGGTTTGGGCTACTTGCATACACTTGTACAGTCACTGAACGCTGGCCTTTAACAGAATGGGCAGGCACTAGTTTTAATACAAAACGTCTGTCGGTAGTGAAGGGGCGGTCAAAATCCCTTGTCTCTTCAGTCAGTTATATATATATTTCATTCCATATCCTTTTGAATGCTTACATTACTTTTATAGAAATCAATAATCAAATATATATATGCATTATCACAATCATTTCTATATTCTTTTGTGCTTGTGAAATTATATATTTTCTCTAGAGAGCAATGCAATTTCTCTCCCTTTCTTCCTGAGGAACTATGTTTTGGCTAACTGATAATACGAAGCTCAAGCACTCTTCGGCCTTGGCGATGTTATTTGGTGGTGTTCTGTGTGTGTGTGTTTGACTTTCTACGTAGGTATTTGGGACACAACGCTCAGCCTCATCGGCGCTCTCTTCTAACCTGCGAGGTCAAAACTGACCTACATCTAAGGATTGGCGACAGCTATCCTGACTAATGGCGATAGGCACCTTTTATCTGCTCACATGTGTGAAATTGTTTATGGTCTTATATTCTCTTAGCCAATCAGATATATGATGATGCGATGCTTGCCCTTGCAAAATGGTATAATTGGTGTATTATTTTGTGTAAGGTAGAGTTGGCTTGCGACCTCCTCGTGAGACTTTGACGCTCGCTCTACCAATGAAACTGCAAACTATTCTTCAGTAAATTTTTATCTTTTTGATTGAACCTCACGACTCCTGGTCATCTTTTCTACATATCTGGTCTCGGGTCTTATAACTGTTTACCCCTAACAGTTTTGGTGGAGGATTGGCGGGAAACCATTCTGTGGTGACATCTCTGGCAAATCAGCAAACAAGGTAGAAAGATTTTATTAAGTATTAGGGCTGTCTGATTGGAAGAGATTTTGAAGGGGAACGGGAGAGCTTCACTCCGACGAGGCGAGTGAAGATTATTTATACTACGAGAGTATAAAGGGTCGCTGTTTTGGTTAAAACAGCAAAAGTGAAACGCACTCTGTGGGGGCCCAGTGGGGCAATACTGGTGTGGGACACCACCCCAGCAGAGGGCGTCCCTGGATTAGGTCCAGTGGCACCGCAAAACCTGATCAATCTCTTCCATCTCAGATAGGGGTACCCCGAAGTTAGTGATTCAGGCAGGTAGGGAACAAGATGTTAGTTAGATTAATAAAATAAAATAAAAATAGTAAAATATAGGGTTGTTTGCCAGGGATGCATCAGGAACGGTCCCAAACAAATAAAATATATATAGTGTGACCCAAATTAACATAGACCAGTATATGTGACTTGGGAAGCGAAACATACTTTGTAGTTTCATTGTGTAGAAGTCTCACTGTTGTTGCTAAACATATTTTTCCGCCAAATTTATTGTTACTGCTAAATCTTTTTTTCGGTGGTGGTTTTTCATCTGTGACCAATAAGAATGACTGATAAAGAAAATAGTCCTGACCAAATGGAAGAGAGCGAACGCTGTAAACAGCTCTGCTCTGACGGGCTCAAATCAAAGAAATACGCACAGCTCATAAAGAAAATGGTCAGTCAGGGGTTTGATTCTGATTGGAAAATCACACAGTAGTTAGACTGGCTGCAAACAAAAAAGGAAGCTGATAAAGTCACATTTTTATCCGTGTTTGCCCTATTCATGGATTTGTAAGATGGGTGGTATACCAATAACTCCTGAAAAAGCAATCCCTAACATGATTAATGGGTGGTCCAGCTTGATTGCTCAACGTGATAGGATGACAAAAATTATCGGACGAGAGATAGGATCTGATCTGTGCAGTTTGAGTGAAGGTCTAAAGGCAGTGTGTGATCAGGCTGAGAGAGCTGCGAAATGTGAGACGGTCTCTCGTGCTCCCTCCGCCCCCACCATCTCTTCTCAGACTGTTCAGGCGGCAGCTTTAGCCGGTCAGACTGAGAACCAGTATGATGGACCCTATGCTGAGGCTCGCGGACTGTTGAATGTGGCTGTTGTAACCCCCCACCGTATAAAATGTCAGTGATTCCAACTATGCAAGCAAAGCAAACTGAGTTAAAATCGGGGGTCAGAAATCTTGAACTTTCCCCCATGGAAAACCCACTAGTAAATGCAGAAATTGTGGTAGGGATGGCCATGTTGCTAGACACTGCCATAAAAATCAAAATCAGGGAACTGCGAAAAAGGAAGGTCCTAAAAATGATGCTTCCAGCAGCAATAGCCCCAAAAACGCTCCCCACCAGCTGTCTCAGTCTGAGCTTGAAAAGCTGAGACAACTGATCGGTGACGCATAGGGGTCAGCGGCCTCCGGTTCATGTAATTATGCAGACACCCGCCCATTCATAAACGCGTTGTTAGGAGGCCGGCAATGCATTGCTTTGATTGACACGGGCGCAACTTTATCAATTACCGATCTCGATCTTGAAATCACTTCTGAAACTTTGTATATAGAAGGTCTAAATGGCAAACAGGTGTATCACAAATCTGTTTCTGTCCCTCTAACCATTTCTAACTCTGAAAATGTATATTAGACTGAATTTTGGGTAGGAGAAAACACTGTAGGGACAATTATTGGTGTTTACATTTTGAAAAACCTTGAAGCTGATGTTTTGCTTTCTAAAAATAAGCTAGTGCTTGGCTGCAATGAAACAATTCGCTTATCTCAGACTGGCCCCCACCATGAGGAGAGATGTGCAGTGGCTGATTCTGTGAGTATCGCTGACGCTTGCCCTGAGTGGAAGTTTATAATTTCTAGATTCCCAAATGTATGGGCAAAAGACAAATATGATTGTGGTCTGGCACAGATTCAGCCTCTGAGCATTCCAGGTCCCTTGCATGAAGCCAAAAGACAATACCCTTTGAGAAATGAAGCACGAGAGGGAGCTGAAACTATTCAGACTGTTTTGAAGGCCCTCCAAAACGGGGGATTCAAAGTGAACTTGAAGAAAGCACAGCTAGCATTACCTGAAGTGACTTATCTGGGACAGATTGTGGGGGTGCGTGGCCGACGCATCCCCCCCCCCCCCCCCCCCCCCCGAACGAGTTAAAGCTATTATTGAACTTCCAAAGCCAAACACTGTCACTGGTTTAAGGCAAGTGATGGGTCTTTTGAATTACTGCCGCCAGTATGTTTCTGAATACACTAAACTCTCTAAACCACTCACAGAGGCACTGAAAGGAGGAAGACCTGGATCGGATTTGATCGACTGGACTGAGGAGATGGAGGAGGCTTTCGTGAGTATCAAAGAAACTCTTGCTTCCTCCCCAGCATTACGACATGCCGATGCCAGCAGGCTTTTCCACCTATGGACATGGGTGGGGACCCGGTCTTACTCCGCTGCTCTGGGTCAAAAGGTTTCGGGCCGGAACTCGTATGGGATGGTAGGATATTATTCTGCTCCTATTCCTGTTTCAATGGCAGGGCAACATCCGTGCCTGTTGATATGTGACTGTGCAGAGTGGGCAGTGACATTGTGACACATCAAAAGGTGATACTGCACACCAGACACCAGATTTTGAAACTGTTAACAAATACCCGTTTAGGCTCCATCTCTAATCAACGACGAGCCAAATGGGAGACCACTCTCTTGAGTAAAAATGTGGACATACAAATTGACATTAAAACTGCTATCAATCCTGCCTCCTTGCTTCCAGAAGAGGGAACTGCACACAACTGTGCCCGACTGATCGAGACGGACAGCCAAAGCTCTCTTCAATCTGAACCCCTGTCTAATGCTATGAACTTGTTCGTGGACGGCTCCAGCTTTCATGAGCAGGGTACACGCTTCGGCCCCGTATGGAGGCGCAGGGGATTTCTGACTACCGCAGGACTTCCTATCTCACATCAACAGCAGGTAAAAGAACTTATGAATGCCTGTGATCTTCCCGCAGAAGGAGCAGTCATCAAAGTCACCGGGCACGCAACTGACAGCTCCCCGGAAGCCAAAGGGAACCACGCTGCAGACACTGAGAATGAGACTTACAGAGACATTTTTGAACTTTATGCAGAGGATGACCCTGAAGAGATAGAACAGAGGACAAAGTTAGGAGCACAGAAAAATTCTGAAGGACTTTGGAAATTTAATGGACGCTTCGTTTGCCCTGTTTCTGCTCGAACCGAACTAATGTCCTTGTATCATGGGTTGGCACATGCAGGGCCTGAGAAATTACATGCAATGATTTCAAAAACCTGGTGGTGGTCAAAGCTGAGGGCTTCTTGCAATGATTTCTGTAAGAGATGTTTATTATGGCTTAAGGTTAATTCTTCCTCAAAGCTGAAAATTCCCTTAGGACATGCCCCTCGACCTCAGGGTCCGTGGACACACCTCCAAATTGATTTCATAGGTCCATTGCCCCCTAGTGGAGGGTTCACATACATTCTAATGATTGTTGATCTTTTCTCCAGATGGGTGGAGGCATTTCCACTGAGAAACTGCACCGCAGACGCAACCGCAAAAGTAATGTTGAATGAAATTTTCCCAAGATGGGGCTTACCCTTACAAATTGATTCAGATCAGGGTACACATTTCACGGGAAAGGTAATGAAAAATGTCATAAATTGATGGGAGTGAAACAACACTTCCACATCCCGTTTAGGCCTCAGTCTAGCGGCTCCATTGAACGTACAAACAGAACACTTAAAACGTCATTGAGAAAGAGATTGTTGGAGTGGGGGAAAGGGTGGCACGCAGCTGTTCCAATGATTCTTTTAAGTATGAGAGCCAGTCCTAACAAAACTACTCAGATCAGCCCTTGTGAAATAATGACAGGTCGTTACATGCCTGCCTTGCCTGAAATAGGTGACAATGTAATGTTGCAAAGAGAGATTGTTTCTCCTCTAGGTCCAAAATTCGATGGACCTTACCAGGTGCTCTTGACAACTAATACATCTGTTTTACTTGACAGAGGGGTTCTGGGTACTGTCTGGAGACATTGGTCACAGGTGAAACCACTCGATAAAGGTTCCAACCAAATCACCGCATCATAATAACGAACTATCTCTAAAAGGTAATTTATATGTGTGATAGTGTAAAAATTCTGTAACAATGTTTTATCATTACAGATGGCGGAATCCGGCGATATATTGAAGCTGCTAATTCTTTAGGAAAAAGTGCGAAATACCAAACGACTGAAAGTGAGGTGGGCCATCATTCGATTGGCACTCCCTCTCTCGTTTGTGGCTTTGATTATAATAGCCTTATCATTCCTGATGTATTCAGATTTCAATTTGGACCGGTAGACTCCATGCGTTCTCCACTCACTGGGATTGTGAGGAGATTTATAACCGTCCATCATGGGTTCAATACCCATGCCTAAATTCAACTGAGGGTCTAAATTTAATTCCAACCATGTATCAGAACGTTAATGATCGCTGCTATCGCTTGGACGGAAATGAGACGGTGACCTTTTGGCTTGGTCACTACCCAAATTATCCCGGTAATACCCTCATTATGCAAAAAGGTTGGTGGGATAGAAGTGGAGGCGTGGGTTGGTTCTTCTATGTTTTTGTGTGTGTATGTGTGTTCGTTTCTTCTTCTCATATATTTGCAGGTCTTCTTGACGAACCGCCTGAGCGACAAACTGAGGAGGAACAACATTTATGCCCTGTTGTGAGTGGAAGGTGGGAGAGCCTTGGAATGGGGACTGGAATTTTTAGTTTCCAGCATGTCCGTGAAGAGGCGAAGAGACATTTGTGACCCGACAGGGAACCATTTGTCACCACTCCACCTTCCGTAGTGACCTCACTTGTTAGACCAGACGTGGCGGTATTGGACCCCACATAGGTCTAAAACGGGGGACTGAAGGGGCGGTCAAAATCCCTTGTCTCTTCAGTCAGTTATATATATATTTCATTCCATATCCTTTTGAATGCTTACATTACTTTTATACAAATCAATAATCAAATATATATGCATTATCACAATCATTTCTATATTCTTTTGTGCTTGTGAAATTATATATTTTCTCTAGAGAGCAATGCAATTTCTCTCCCTTTCTTCCTGAGGAGCTATGTTTTGGCTAACTGATAATACGAAGCTCAAGCACTCTTCGGCCTTGGCGATGTTATTTGGTGGTGTTCTGTGTGTGTGTGTTTGACTTTCTACGTAGGTATTTGGGACACAACGCTCAGCCTCATCGGCGCTCTCTTCTAACCTGCGAGGTCAAAACTGACCTACATCTAAGGATTGGCGACAGCTATCTTGACTAATGGCGATAGGCACCTTTTATCTGCTCACATGTGTGAAATTGTTTATGGTCTTATATTCTCTTAGCCAATCAGATATATGATGATGCGATGCTTGCCCTTGCAAAATGGTATAATTGGTGTATTATTTTGTGTAAGGTAGAGTTGGCTTGCGACCTCCTCGTGAGACTTTGACGCTCGCTCTACCAATGAAACTGCAAACTATTCTTCAGTAAATTTTTATCTTTTTGATTGAACCTCACGACTCCTGGTCATCTTTTCTATTCTAAACAGCCTTAAAGATTTCAAAACCACAACAGTTTTGAGTTTTGAATCATACCCCTAGACCAACGAGCCTGACTGACGAAGATTGGGACTATGTGAGTACGCTTCACAGTCACCGAACCCTTGCTTCTAACAGAATGAGCAGGCACTAGTTTTAATAGAAAGCGTTTGTCGTTAGGGAGCCATACTCCCTGGCAGGCAGCGATTGTGAGTATGTTCTGTGAAATTGTAGTACAGATGAAGACAAACAGCCTTAAAGATTTCAAAACCACAACAGTTTTGAGTTCGGCTCAGTGCTGCAAAGGAATGAGCCAACGGGCTGCTTGTTCTGGAACTTCTGGGCTCGTCCGGGATTTGAACACGGGACCTCTCGCACCCGAAGCGAGAATCATACCCCTAGACCAACGAGCCTGATTAATGAAGGTTTGGGCTACTTGACAATGATCTATGCTAAGTGACGTCACTTCCTGAACGCGTTGTTTGTGTTTGAGCTCCGTCGATTTGATTCAAAATCCGGGATTTCTCTCTTTAAACTCACTTACAACTAATATTTTCTACTTTTTCTCACTGAGAAACACTGACGCTCAAAATATCGTAGTTACAACGCGGACTGTTGAGTAGACGCGTCTCAAACCGATTGACCCAATACCGGTCCGTTACACCTGTGGGTCGGACGGCTGAGCGCGTCTTCTTTACACTCACTTACAAACGAACATTTTCTACTTTTACTCACTGAGAAGCACTGCTGCTCAAAATCTCATAGTTACAACGCGGACTGTTGAGTAGACGCGTCTCAAACCGATTGACCCAATACCGGTCCGTTACACCTGTGGGTCGAACGGCTGAGCGCGTCTTCTTTACACTCACTTACAAACGAACATTTTCTCGCCTATCGTGCGTCTACATCACACCCGTACCATTAAAAAGACAGATTATATCCAAGATTTCAGTTATAAATTAGCGTTAATATTGATAGCATCACTGGTAGCGTCGTTGCTAACTTACTGTCCATCTGTTTAAATGGCGAATATATCAAATGTAACGTTATGTTGTCTACCTTTTGGTGCAGGTGAGGACACATTCGAGCTGCAGGCGGTGCAGTCTGAGCTGGAAGCTGTAGAAAAGCAGATCCGCGACCTTCTAGAGAGACAAGCCGAGCTAAGAGACCGGCGTTTAGCTCTTGAAACATCTCGCGTCGATGCACACAAATCAGTTAATAATCCGCAGACTCCGATTGCGTCAACACCGTGCGTCTCTCAGCATTGGTCCCGTGCGCCAAGGCGGTTCTCACAAGTTTCATACACCCCGGCTCCGAGGCGCCGTCACGAAGCTTGGGTTGTTTCGCAGCGGAAGACGCGAAGAATCTCTCCGCCCCTCCCGGTTTTCGAGATTTCCACTCAGAACCGCTTCTCCCCTCTTCGCGAAACGGAACGCGATGCTGTGATTATCGGCGATTCAATTGTTCGGAACGTCCACGCTACGTCAGGTAAAAGTAAGGTGCGTAGCCACTGTTTTCCTGATGACCGTGTTTCTGATATCGCTGCGCGAGTACCCGAGATCTTGAACGGTGACGAGCGCGTCGGAGCTGTCGTCTTGCACGCAGGAGCGAACGACGTCAGGCTGCGGCAGACGGAGGTTTTGAAAAAGGATTATAGGAACCTAATCGAGACGGTACGCACCGCATCGCCTGAAATAACGATCATCGTGTCTGGGCCGCTTCCCACGTATCGACAAGGGCATGAGAAGTTCAGTAGATTATTCGCGCTAAATGAATGGTTAATGTCATGGTGCAATGAGCAGAAACTGCTCTTTATAAATAATTGGAATCTATTTTGGGAGCGTCCTAGGCTCTTCCGCGCTGATGGCTTACACCCAAGTAGAAATGGAGCGGATCTTCTGTCGGATAACATCTCCAAGACGTTAAAGACCGTCTGACTAGTTACCAAAAATCCAAATCACAGTCTCTGCTGCACCAAATTAATTGATATAAATACTAGTGTAGAACATTTAATAGAAACTGTGTCTATTCCTCGTTTAGTGAGATCAAATAATAAATCTACTGTAGGATCTAGGAAAAATCTAATTGTTATTAAAACAGAAAATCTCGCTATTAGTGAACAAAAACAATTTCTAAAGCTAGGTCTTCTGAACATTAGATCACTCACACCTAAAGCAGCTATTGTAAATGAAATAGTCACAGATAATAGCATCGATGTACTTTGCCTTACTGAAACCTGGCTTAAACCAAATGACTATTTCGGTCTAAATGAGTCCACTCCACCAGGATACTGTTATAAGCATGAGCCCCGTCTGATTGGTCGTGGCGGCGGTGTTGCAACAATCTATAGAGATATTCTTAATGTTACTCAGAAAACAGGTGACAAATTTAATTCGTTTGAAGTACTTGTATTAAATGTTACGCTCTTAGATGTAAGGAAAAAATCCCTATTATCTCTAGCCTTGGCTACCGTATATAGACCGCCAGGGCCCTACGCTGATTTCCTAAAAGAGTTTGCAGATTTTCTCTCAGATCTATTGGTCAACGTCGATAAAGCATTAATTGTTGGAGATTTCAACATACACGTTGATAACACAAATGATGCGTTAGGAGCTGCGTTTACAGATTTATTAAACTCCTTTGGGGTCAAGCAAAACGTCACCGGACCAACTCATCGTCTTAATCATACACTCGATTTAATTATATCATACGGAACCGATCCAACCGATATAGATATCATTCCACAAAGTGATGGTGTCAGTGACCACTTCCTGGTAACTTGTATATTACGGACTACAGTACTATGTCATACTGCGCCGCGTTACCGACCAGGCAGAACAATCCTTCCATCCACCATAGATAATTTCTCAAATTGCTTATCTGATTTGTCTCAGTTACTGCCTGAACCCAAACAAAGAGACAAATTAGAGGAAATAACTAGCACTATGAGCACCATTCTCTCTAGAACATTGGATATTGTTGCACCCATTAGATTAAAAAAGGTCAGAGAGAAAAGTAAAGCACCATGGTACAACAATACTACGCATGTTCTAAAGAGAGAAACCCGTAAATTAGAGCGTAAATGGAAACAAACTAATTTAGAGGTCTTTAGAATCGCGTGGAAAGACAGTATGTCACGTTATAAAAAGGCCCTAAAAGCGGCAAGGGCTGAGCATCTCCGCAAACTAATAGAAAACAACCAAAATAATCCAAGATTTTTATTTACCACCGTGGCTAGACTAATAAATAAACAAACGTCACCTGACCAAAACATCCCGTTACAGTTTAGCAGTAATGATTTCATGAACTTCTTCACTGAGAAAATAGAAAGCATCAGAACCACAATTGTAAACACTCAATCTTCAATCGCGCCTTATAAATCAGCCTCAATTATCACCCCGCAAGAACAATTACAGTGCTTTACAACTATAGAACAAAAAGAGCTAAATAAACTTATCACTTCATCTAAAACAACAACGTGCTTATTAGATCCTATACCAACTAAACTACTGAAAGAAGTGTTACCTGTAGTGGAAGAGCCTCTACTCAATATTATTAACTCGTCTCTATCTTTAGGTCACGTTCCAAAAACATTTAAACTGGCAGTTATAAAACCACTCATTAAGAAACCACAATTAGACCCACATAATCTAGCAAATTATAGACCCATTTCAAATCTTCCATTTATGTCTAAAATATTAGAAAAAGTTGTGTCCGCTCAACTGTGCTCTTTTTTGCAAGAAAATGACATCTATGAAAAGTTTCAGTCTGGATTCAGGCCGCACCATAGCACTGAAACTGCGCTCGTTAAAATCATTAATGATTTACTTTTAGCTTCGGACCAAGGCTGTATCTCAATACTAGTTTTACTTGATCTTAGTGCTGCGTTCGATACTATAGATCACACAATACTCTTAGATCGACTACAAAATTATACTGGCGTTCAAGGACAAGCATTAAGCTGGTTTAGATCATACTTATCTGACCGCTACCATTTTGTCTATTTAAATGGAAAAAAATCGATCATAACTTCAGTAAACTATGGAGTGCCGCAGGGATCTGTGCTAGGCCCTCTATTATTCTCAATATATATGCTGCCACTTGGAAATATTATAAGGAAACATGGAATTAGTTTCCATTGTTATGCTGATGACACTCAATTATATATTTCATCACGGCCGGATGAAAACGCTAAATTATCAAAATTGACAGAGTGTGTTAAAGATATAAAAGATTGGATGACGCGTAATTTTCTTCTATTAAATCCAGACAAGACGGAGGTACTACTCATCGGTTCAAAAAACCGCCCACAAAACCTCTCACAATACAACTTTAACATAGTAGGATGTCCTGCTACTTTATCCTCTACAGTAAAAGACCTGGGTGTCATACTAGACTGCGACCTGTCTTTTAAAAATCATATTTCATATGTTACAAAAACGGCATTTTTCCACCTTAGAAACATTGCTAAGCTACGTAATATGCTATCAGTTTCTGATGCAGAAAAGTTAGTTCATGCATTCATGACCTCGAGACTAGATTACTGTAATGCTCTATTAGCTGGTTGTCCTGCATCCTCAATAAACAAGCTACAGTTAGTCCAAAATGCAGCCGCTAGAGTTCTTACCAGATCAAGAAAATATGATCATATAACACCTATCTTATCATCACTACATTGGTTACCTATAAAGTTCCGTATTAATTATAAGGTATTGTTACTGACTTATAAAGCCCTAAACGGCTTAGCTCCAGTTTATTTAACGGATCTTCTATCGCCCTATAATCCATCGCGCTCTTTAAGATCGCTAAATTCGAGGCTTTTGGTTATACCTAGGATATCTAAGTCCACCAAAGGAGGGAGAGCATTCTCACATTTAGCTCCAAAACTCTGGAATAGCCTTCCTGATACTGTTCGTTGCTCAGAGTCGCTCTCCCAGTTCAAAACTAGATTAAAGACGCATCTCTTTAACCAGGCATTCATATAAATGTTTTAATCTTACAGTTAAATCCGGCCTCTAGTTCATAACCGCCAGAGGAGAACTGGCCCCCGACTGAGCCTGGGTTCTCCCAAGGTTTTTTTTTTTTTTCTCCATTAGGTCACCTGATGGAGTTTTAGGTCACCATTAGGTCACCTGATGGAGTTTTTCGTTTCCTTGCCACTGTTGCCTTTGGCTTGCTCAGTTGGGGATATTCAATTTAATTAATCAATCAATATTACTATTGATTAGCATTACCAAACATGGACGTTTTATTATTATTTTAATTTAATACTGTGAAGCTGCTTTGATACAATCTGTATTGTGAAAAGCGCTATACAAATATTCTTGACTTGACTTGACTTGACTACTTGCATACACTTGTACAGTCACTGAACGCTGGCCTTTAACAGAATGGGCAGGCACTAGTTTTAATACAAAACGTCTGTCGGTAGTGAGCCGTACTCCCTGGCAGGCAGCGATTGTGAGTATGTTCTGTGAAGGCATAAACACTTGTCATCTGGCTGAATTTTGGCTAAATTGTAGTACAGATGAAGACAAACAGCCTTAAGGGTTTTAAAACCACAGCAGTTTTGAGTTTGGCTCAGTGCTCCAAAAGACAGAACCAACCTGTTGCTCCTGCTGCAACTGCTGGGCTCGTCCGGGATTTGAAACCGGGACCTCTCGCACCCAAAGCGAGAATCATACCCCTAGACCAACGAGCCTGGCTGATGAGTGACTGTGCTACTTGCGTACGCTTGTGCAGTCACCGAACAGAATGGGCGGGCACTGGGTTTAATAGAAAGCGTTTGTCGTTAGGGAGACGCACTCCCTGGCAGGCAGTGATTCAGAGTACATTCTGTGCGTTCCGTTCTGTAAGGAAATACAAACGCTTGTCATCTGGCTGAATCTTGGCTCTGTTGTAGTACAGATGAACTCAAGCAGCAGTAAGGAATTCAAAACCACGACAGTTTTGAGTTTGGTTCAGTGCTGCAAAAGGACGGAGCCAGCTGCTGGGCTGTGTACTGTGAACCCGACCTGGCGTCGAGATACTAAAGTGTAGTTTTTTGAGCATCAGAAACCACCTGAAGTCATATTACCGATCAAAGCCAGAGCTTAGCAGACAAGGCCCAGTGGCCTTTGATCGGCTACGTTTGCGGTTTGACATATTCAAGGATGGTTTGTTCAGAGCAACACTGTGGCCATGATGACCACAAGATTGGAATTGGCTTACTTCTGATAGCTGTGGTGGGGTTTTGTGTGAACACAGAACAACAAGTATACCTGTGCTTAGCGTTTCTGCAAAAGAGCTACGGTAATTCAATTAAGAGCGATACAAAATGGTTTGAATCCCACTACGGCATCTACAGGCCTGCAAAAAATTCAATTTGGCCGAAGCATCAGCCTCTGATGCTGCAGAACGTGACGTCAAGTACTGTGTGGGTTGCAGAAAATGGCCAGATATAAAGTGGTTGATAAAGAAAAGCAGCAATAGCAAACAGAGTCAGAGAACCCTTGAACACATACTAAAGGTGAGAGGGCTCGTCCGGGATTTGAACCCGGGACCTCTCGCACCCTAAGCGAGAATCATACCCCTAGACCAACGAGCCTGACTGACGAAGCTTGGGACTATGTGAGTACGCTTCACAGTCACCGAACCCTTGCTTCTAACAGAATGAGCAGGAACTAGTTTTAATAGAAAGCGTTTGTCGTTAGGGAGCCATACTCCCTGGCAGGCAGCGATTGTGAGTATGTTCTGTGAAGGAAATAAACACTTGCCATCTGGCTGAATTTTGGCGAAATTGTAGTACAGATGAAGACAAACAGCCTTAAAGATTTCAAAACCACGACAGTTTTGAGTTCGGCTCAGTGCTGCAAAGGAATGAGCCAACGGGCTGCTTGTTCTGAAACTTCTGGGCTCGTCCAGGATTTGAACCCGGGACCTCTCGCACCCGAAGCGAGAATCATACCCCTAGACCAACGAGCCTGATTAATGAAGGTTTGGGCTACTTGCATACACTTGTACAGTCACTGAACGCTGGCCTTTAACAGAATGGGCAGGCACTAGTTTTAATACAAAACGTCTGTCGGTAGTGAGCCGTACTCCCTGGCAGGCAGCGATTGTGAGTATGTTCTGTGAAGGCATAAACACTTGTCATCTGGCTGAATTTTGGCTAAATTGTAGTACAGATGAAGACAAACAGCCTTAAGGGTTTTAAAACCACAGCAGTTTTGAGTTTGGCTCAGTGCTCCAAAAGACAGAGCCAACCTGTTGCTCCTGCTGCAACTGCTGGGCTCGTCCGGGATTTGAACCCGGGACCTCTCGCACCCAAAGCGAGAATCATACCCCTAGACCAACGAGCCTGGCTGATGAGTGACCGTGCTACTTGCGTACGCTTGTGCAGTCACCGAACAGAATGGGCGGGCACTGGGTTTAATAGAAAGCGTTTGTCGTTAGGGAGACGCACTCCCTGGCAGGCAGTGATTCAGAGTACATTCTGTGCGTTCCGTTCTGTAAGGAAATACAAACGCTTGTCATCTGGCTGAATCTTGGCTCTGTTGTAGTACAGATGAACTCAAGCAGCAGTAAGGAATTCAAAACCACGACAGTTTTGAGTTTGGTTCAGTGCTGCAAAAGGACGGAGCCAGCTGCTGGGCTGTGTACTGTGAACCCGACCTGGCGTCGAGATACTAAAGTGTAGTTTTTTGAGCATCAGAAACCACTTGAAGTCATATTACCGATCAAAGCCAGAGCTTAGCAGATGGCCTAATGGACAAGGCATCAGCCTCCGGAGCTGGAGATTGTGGGTTCAAGTCCCACCTGAGTCGTCTTTGATCGGCTATGTTTGCGGTTTGACATATTCAAGGATGGTTTGTTCAGAGCAACACTGTGGCCATGATGACCACAAGATTGGAATTTGCTTACTTCTGATAGCTGTGGTGGGGTTTTGTGTGAACACAGAACAACAAGTATACCTGTGCTTAGCGTTTCTGCAAAAGAGCTACGTTAATTTAATTAAGAGCGATACAAAATGGTTTGAATCCCACTACGGCATCTACAGGCCTGCAAAAAATTCAATTTGGCCGAAGCATCAGCCTCTGATGCTGCAGAACGTGACGTCAAGTACTGTGTGGGTTGCAGAAAATGGCCAGATATAAAGTGGTTGATAAAGAAAAGCAGCAAAAGCAAACAGAGTCAGAGAACCCTTGAACTCATACTAAAGGTGAGAGGGCTCGTCCGGGATTTGAACCCGGGACCTCTCGCACCCTAAGCGAGAATCATACCCCTAGACCAACGAGCCTGACTGATGAAGCTTGGGACTATGTGAGTACGCTTCACAGTCACCGAACCCATGCTTCTAACAGAATGAGCAGGCACTAGTTTTAATAGAAAGCGTTTGTCGTTAGGGAGCCATACTCCCTGGCAGGCAGCGATTGTGAGTATGTTCTGTGAAGGAAATAAACACTTGCCATCTGGCTGAATTTTGGCGAAATTGTAGTACAGATGAAGACAAACAGCCTTAAAGATTTCAAAACCACAACAGTTTTGAGTTCGGCTCAGTGCTGCAAAGGAATGAGCCAACGGGCTGCTTGTTCTGAAACTTCTGGGCTCGTCCGGGATTTGAACCCGGGACCTCTCGCACCCGAAGCGAGAATCATACCCCTAGACCAACGAGCCTGATTAATGAAGGTTTGGGCTACTTGCATACACTTGTACAGTCACTGAACGCTGGCCTTTAACTGAATGGGCAGGAACTAGTTTTAATACAAAACGTCTGTCGGTAGTGAGCCGTACTCCCTGGCAGGCAGCGATTGTGAGTATGTTCTGTGAAGGCATAAACACTTGTCATCTGGCTGAATTTTGGCTAAATTGTAGTACAGATGAAGACAAACAGCCTTAAGGGTTTTAAAACCACAGCAGTTTTGAGTTTGGCTCAGTGCTCCAAAAGACAGAGCCAACCTGTTGCTCCTGCTGCAACTGCTGGGTTCGTCCGGGATTTGAACCCGGGACCTCTCGCACCCAAAGCGAGAATCATACCCCTAGACCAACGAGCCTGGCTGATGAGTGACCGTGCTACTTGCGTACGCTTGTGCAGTCACCGAACAGAATGGGCGGGCACTGGGTTTAATAGAAAGCGTTTGTCGTTAGGGAGACGCACTCCCTGGCAGGCAGTGATTCAGAGTACATTCTGTGCGTTCCGTTCTGTAAGGAAATACAAACGCTTGTCATCTGGCTGAATCTTGGCTCTGTTGTAGTACAGATGAACTCAAGCAGCAGTAAGGAATTCAAAACCACGACAGTTTTGAGTTTGGTTCAGTGCTGCAAAAGGACGGAGCCAGCTGCTGGGCTGTGTACTGTGAACCCGACCTGGCGTCGAGATACTAAAGTGTAGTTTTTTGAGCATCAGAAACCACCTGAAGTCATATTACCGATCAAAGCCAGAGCTTAGCAGATGGCCTAATGGACAAGGCATCAGCCTCCGGAGCTGGAGATTGTGGGTTCAAGTCCCACCTGGGTCGTCTTTGATCGGCTACGTTTGCGGTTTGACATATTCAAGGATGGTTTGTTCAGAGCAACACTGTGGCCATGATGACCACAAGATTGGAATTGGCTTACTTCTGATAGCTGTGGTGGGGTTTTGTGTGAACACAGAACAACAAGTATACCTGTGCTTAGCGTTTCTGCAAAAGAGCTACGGTAATTCAATTAAGAGCGATACAAAATGGTTTGAATCCCACTACGGCATCTACAGGCCTGCAAAAAATTCAATTTGGCCGAAGCATCAGCCTCTGATGCTGCAGAACGTGACGTCAAGTACTGTGTGGGTTGCAGAAAATGGCCAGATATAAAGTGGTTGATAAAGAAAAGCAGCAATAGCAAACAGAGTCAGAGAACCCTTGAACACATACTAAAGGTGAGAGGGCTCGTCCGGGATTTGAACCCGGGACCTCTCGCACCCTAAGCGAGAATCATACCCCTAGACCAACGAGCCTGACTGACGAAGCTTGGGACTATGTGAGTACGCTTCACAGTCACCGAACCCTTGCTTCTAACAGAATGAGCAGGAACTAGTTTTAATAGAAAGCGTTTGTCGTTAGGGAGCCATACTCCCTGGCAGGCAGCGATTGTGAGTATGTTCTGTGAAGGAAATAAACACTTGCCATCTGGCTGAATTTTGGCGAAATTGAAATTGAAATTGAAATTTTGGCGAAATTGAAATTGCCAAAGAACGCTGGCCTTTAACAGAATGGGCAGGCACTAGTTTTAATACAAAACGTCTGTCGGTAGTGAAGGGGCGGTCAAAATCCCTTGTCTCTTCAGTCAGTTATATATATATTTCATTCCATATCCTTTTGAATGCTTACATTACTTTTATAGAAATCAATAATCAAATATATATATGCATTATCACAATCATTTCTATATTCTTTTGTGCTTGTGAAATTATATATTTTCTCTAGAGAGCAATGCAATTTCTCTCCCTTTCTTCCTGAGGAACTATGTTTTGGCTAACTGATAATACGAAGCTCAAGCACTCTTCGGCCTTGGCGATGTTATTTGGTGGTGTTCTGTGTGTGTGTGTTTGACTTTCTACGTAGGTATTTGGGACACAACGCTCAGCCTCATCGGCGCTCTCTTCTAACCTGCGAGGTCAAAACTGACCTACATCTAAGGATTGGCGACAGCTATCCTGACTAATGGCGATAGGCACCTTTTATCTGCTCACATGTGTGAAATTGTTTATGGTCTTATATTCTCTTAGCCAATCAGATATATGATGATGCGATGCTTGCCCTTGCAAAATGGTATAATTGGTGTATTATTTTGTGTAAGGTAGAGTTGGCTTGCGACCTCCTCGTGAGACTTTGACGCTCGCTCTACCAATGAAACTGCAAACTATTCTTCAGTAAATTTTTATCTTTTTGATTGAACCTCACGACTCCTGGTCATCTTTTCTACATATCTGGTCTCGGGTCTTATAACTGTTTACCCCTAACAGTTTTGGTGGAGGATTGGCGGGAAACCATTCTGTGGTGACATCTCTGGCAAATCAGCAAACAAGGTAGAAAGATTTTATTAAGTATTAGGGCTGTCTGATTGGAAGAGATTTTGAAGGGGAACGGGAGAGCTTCACTCCGACGAGGCGAGTGAAGATTATTTATACTACGAGAGTATAAAGGGTCGCTGTTTTGGTTAAAACAGCAAAAGTGAAACGCACTCTGTGGGGGCCCAGTGGGGCAATACTGGTGTGGGACACCACCCCAGCAGAGGGCGTCCCTGGATTAGGTCCAGTGGCACCGCAAAACCTGATCAATCTCTTCCATCTCAGATAGGGGTACCCCGAAGTTAGTGATTCAGGCAGGTAGGGAACAAGATGTTAGTTAGATTAATAAAATAAAATAAAAATAGTAAAATATAGGGTTGTTTGCCAGGGATGCATCAGGAACGGTCCCAAACAAATAAAATATATATAGTGTGACCCAAATTAACATAGACCAGTATATGTGACTTGGGAAGCGAAACATACTTTGTAGTTTCATTGTGTAGAAGTCTCACTGTTGTTGCTAAACATATTTTTCCGCCAAATTTATTGTTACTGCTAAATCTTTTTTTCGGTGGTGGTTTTTCATCTGTGACCAATAAGAATGACTGATAAAGAAAATAGTCCTGACCAAATGGAAGAGAGCGAACGCTGTAAACAGCTCTGCTCTGACGGGCTCAAATCAAAGAAATACGCACAGCTCATAAAGAAAATGGTCAGTCAGGGGTTTGATTCTGATTGGAAAATCACACAGTAGTTAGACTGGCTGCAAACAAAAAAGGAAGCTGATAAAGTCACATTTTTATCCGTGTTTGCCCTATTCATGGATTTGTAAGATGGGTGGTATACCAATAACTCCTGAAAAAGCAATCCCTAACATGATTAATGGGTGGTCCAGCTTGATTGCTCAACGTGATAGGATGACAAAAATTATCGGACGAGAGATAGGATCTGATCTGTGCAGTTTGAGTGAAGGTCTAAAGGCAGTGTGTGATCAGGCTGAGAGAGCTGCGAAATGTGAGACGGTCTCTCGTGCTCCCTCCGCCCCCACCATCTCTTCTCAGACTGTTCAGGCGGCAGCTTTAGCCGGTCAGACTGAGAACCAGTATGATGGACCCTATGCTGAGGCTCGCGGACTGTTGAATGTGGCTGTTGTAACCCCCCACCGTATAAAATGTCAGTGATTCCAACTATGCAAGCAAAGCAAACTGAGTTAAAATCGGGGGTCAGAAATCTTGAACTTTCCCCCATGGAAAACCCACTAGTAAATGCAGAAATTGTGGTAGGGATGGCCATGTTGCTAGACACTGCCATAAAAATCAAAATCAGGGAACTGCGAAAAAGGAAGGTCCTAAAAATGATGCTTCCAGCAGCAATAGCCCCAAAAACGCTCCCCACCAGCTGTCTCAGTCTGAGCTTGAAAAGCTGAGACAGCTGATCGGTGACGCATAGGGGTCAGCGGCCTCCGGTTCATGTAATTATGCAGACACCCGCCCATTCATAAACGCGTTGTTAGGAGGCCGGCAATGCATTGCTTTGATTGACACGGGCGCAACTTTATCAATTACCGATCTCGATCTTGAAATCACTTCTGAAACTTTGTATATAGAAGGTCTAAATGGCAAACAGGTGTATCACAAATCTGTTTCTGTCCCTCTAACCATTTCTAACTCTGAAAATGTATATTAGACTGAATTTTGGGTAGGAGAAAACACTGTAGGGACAATTATTGGTGTTTACATTTTGAAAAACCTTGAAGCTGATGTTTTGCTTTCTAAAAATAAGCTAGTGCTTGGCTGCAATGAAACAATTCGCTTATCTCAGACTGGCCCCCACCATGAGGAGAGATGTGCAGTGGCTGATTCTGTGAGTATCGCTGACGCTTGCCCTGAGTGGAAGTTTATAATTTCTAGATTCCCAAATGTATGGGCAAAAGACAAATATGATTGTGGTCTGGCACAGATTCAGCCTCTGAGCATTCCAGGTCCCTTGCATGAAGCCAAAAGACAATACCCTTTGAGAAATGAAGCACGAGAGGGAGCTGAAACTATTCAGACTGTTTTGAAGGCCCTCCAAAACGGGGGATTCAAAGTGAACTTGAAGAAAGCACAGCTAGCATTACCTGAAGTGACTTATCTGGGACAGATTGTGGGGGTGCGTGGCCGACGCACCCCCCCCCCCCCCCCCCCCCCCCGAACGAGTTAAAGCTATTATTGAACTTCCAAAGCCAAACACTGTCACTGGTTTAAGGCAAGTGATGGGTCTTTTGAATTACTGCCGCCAGTATGTTTCTGAATACACTAAACTCTCTAAACCACTCACAGAGGCACTGAAAGGAGGAAGACCTGGATCGGATTTGATCGACTGGACTGAGGAGATGGAGGAGGCTTTCGTGAGTATCAAAGAAACTCTTGCTTCCTCCCCAGCATTACGACATGCCGATGCCAGCAGGCTTTTCCACCTATGGACATGGGTGGGGACCCGGTCTTACTCCGCTGCTCTGGGTCAAAAGGTTTCGGGCCGGAACTCGTATGGGATGGTAGGATATTATTCTGCTCCTATTCCTGTTTCAATGGCAGGGCAACATCCGTGCCTGTTGATATGTGACTGTGCAGAGTGGGCAGTGACATTGTGACACATCAAAAGGTGATACTGCACACCAGACACCAGATTTTGAAACTGTTAACAAATACCCGTTTAGGCTCCATCTCTAATCAACGACGAGCCAAATGGGAGACCACTCTCTTGAGTAAAAATGTGGACATACAAATTGACATTAAAACTGCTATCAATCCTGCCTCCTTGCTTCCAGAAGAGGGAACTGCACACAACTGTGCCCGACTGATCGAGACGGACAGCCAAAGCTCTCTTCAATCTGAACCCCTGTCTAATGCTATGAACTTGTTCGTGGACGGCTCCAGCTTTCATGAGCAGGGTACACGCTTCGGCCCCGTATGGAGGCGCAGGGGATTTCTGACTACCGCAGGACTTCCTATCTCACATCAACAGCAGGTAAAAGAACTTATGAATGCCTGTGATCTTCCCGCAGAAGGAGCAGTCATCAAAGTCACCGGGCACGCAACTGACAGCTCCCCGGAAGCCAAAGGGAACCACGCTGCAGACACTGAGAATGAGACTTACAGAGACATTTTTGAACTTTATGCAGAGGATGACCCTGAAGAGATAGAACAGAGGACAAAGTTAGGAGCACAGAAAAATTCTGAAGGACTTTGGAAATTTAATGGACGCTTCGTTTGCCCTGTTTCTGCTCGAACCGAACTAATGTCCTTGTATCATGGGTTGGCACATGCAGGGCCTGAGAAATTACATGCAATGATTTCAAAAACCTGGTGGTGGTCAAAGCTGAGGGCTTCTTGCAATGATTTCTGTAAGAGATGTTTATTATGGCTTAAGGTTAATTCTTCCTCAAAGCTGAAAATTCCCTTAGGACATGCCCCTCGACCTCAGGGTCCGTGGACACACCTCCAAATTGATTTCATAGGTCCATTGCCCCCTAGTGGAGGGTTCACATACATTCTAATGATTGTTGATCTTTTCTCCAGATGGGTGGAGGCATTTCCACTGAGAAACTGCACCGCAGACGCAACCGCAAAAGTAATGTTGAATGAAATTTTCCCAAGATGGGGCTTACCCTTACAAATTGATTCAGATCAGGGTACACATTTCACGGGAAAGGTAATGAAAAATGTCATAAATTGATGGGAGTGAAACAACACTTCCACATCCCGTTTAGGCCTCAGTCTAGCGGCTCCATTGAACGTACAAACAGAACACTTAAAACGTCATTGAGAAAGAGATTGTTGGAGTGGGGGAAAGGGTGGCACGCAGCTGTTCCAATGATTCTTTTAAGTATGAGAGCCAGTCCTAACAAAACTACTCAGATCAGCCCTTGTGAAATAATGACAGGTCGTTACATGCCTGCCTTGCCTGAAATAGGTGACAATGTAATGTTGCAAAGAGAGATTGTTTCTCCTCTAGGTCCAAAATTCGATGGACCTTACCAGGTGCTCTTGACAACTAATACATCTGTTTTACTTGACAGAGGGGTTCTGGGTACTGTCTGGAGACATTGGTCACAGGTGAAACCACTCGATAAAGGTTCCAACCAAATCACCGCATCATAATAACGAACTATCTCTAAAAGGTAATTTATATGTGTGATAGTGTAAAAATTCTGTAACAATGTTTTATCATTACAGATGGCGGAATCCGGCGATATATTGAAGCTGCTAATTCTTTAGGAAAAAGTGCGAAATACCAAACGACTGAAAGTGAGGTGGGCCATCATTCGATTGGCACTCCCTCTCTCGTTTGTGGCTTTGATTATAATAGCCTTATCATTCCTGATGTATTCAGATTTCAATTTGGACCGGTAGACTCCATGCGTTCTCCACTCACTGGGATTGTGAGGAGATTTATAACCGTCCATCATGGGTTCAATACCCATGCCTAAATTCAACTGAGGGTCTAAATTTAATTCCAACCATGTATCAGAACGTTAATGATCGCTGCTATCGCTTGGACGGAAATGAGACGGTGACCTTTTGGCTTGGTCACTACCCAAATTATCCCGGTAATACCCTCATTATGCAAAAAGGTTGGTGGGATAGAAGTGGAGGCGTGGGTTGGTTCTTCTATGTTTTTGTGTGTGTATGTGTGTTCGTTTCTTCTTCTCATATATTTGCAGGTCTTCTTGACGAACCGCCTGAGCGACAAACTGAGGAGGAACAACATTTATGCCCTGTTGTGAGTGGAAGGTGGGAGAGCCTTGGAATGGGGACTGGAATTTTTAGTTTCCAGCATGTCCGTGAAGAGGCGAAGAGACATTTGTGACCCGACAGGGAACCATTTGTCACCACTCCACCTTCCGTAGTGACCTCACTTGTTAGACCAGACGTGGCGGTATTGGACCCCACATAGGTCTAAAACGGGGGACTGAAGGGGCGGTCAAAATCCCTTGTCTCTTCAGTCAGTTATATATATATTTCATTCCATATCCTTTTGAATGCTTACATTACTTTTATACAAATCAATAATCAAATATATATGCATTATCACAATCATTTCTATATTCTTTTGTGCTTGTGAAATTATATATTTTCTCTAGAGAGCAATGCAATTTCTCTCCCTTTCTTCCTGAGGAGCTATGTTTTGGCTAACTGATAATACGAAGCTCAAGCACTCTTCGGCCTTGGCGATGTTATTTGGTGGTGTTCTGTGTGTGTGTGTTTGACTTTCTACGTAGGTATTTGGGACACAACGCTCAGCCTCATCGGCGCTCTCTTCTAACCTGCGAGGTCAAAACTGACCTACATCTAAGGATTGGCGACAGCTATCTTGACTAATGGCGATAGGCACCTTTTATCTGCTCACATGTGTGAAATTGTTTATGGTCTTATATTCTCTTAGCCAATCAGATATATGATGATGCGATGCTTGCCCTTGCAAAATGGTATAATTGGTGTATTATTTTGTGTAAGGTAGAGTTGGCTTGCGACCTCCTCGTGAGACTTTGACGCTCGCTCTACCAATGAAACTGCAAACTATTCTTCAGTAAATTTTTATCTTTTTGATTGAACCTCACGACTCCTGGTCATCTTTTCTATTCTAAACAGCCTTAAAGATTTCAAAACCACAACAGTTTTGAGTTTTGAATCATACCCCTAGACCAACGAGCCTGACTGACGAAGATTGGGACTATGTGAGTACGCTTCACAGTCACCGAACCCTTGCTTCTAACAGAATGAGCAGGCACTAGTTTTAATAGAAAGCGTTTGTCGTTAGGGAGCCATACTCCCTGGCAGGCAGCGATTGTGAGTATGTTCTGTGAAATTGTAGTACAGATGAAGACAAACAGCCTTAAAGATTTCAAAACCACAACAGTTTTGAGTTCGGCTCAGTGCTGCAAAGGAATGAGCCAACGGGCTGCTTGTTCTGGAACTTCTGGGCTCGTCCGGGATTTGAACACGGGACCTCTCGCACCCGAAGCGAGAATCATACCCCTAGACCAACGAGCCTGATTAATGAAGGTTTGGGCTACTTGACAATGATCTATGCTAAGTGACGTCACTTCCTGAACGCGTTGTTTGTGTTTGAGCTCCGTCGATTTGATTCAAAATCCGGGATTTCTCTCTTTAAACTCACTTACAACTAATATTTTCTACTTTTTCTCACTGAGAAACACTGACGCTCAAAATATCGTAGTTACAACGCGGACTGTTGAGTAGACGCGTCTCAAACCGATTGACCCAATACCGGTCCGTTACACCTGTGGGTCGGACGGCTGAGCGCGTCTTCTTTACACTCACTTACAAACGAACATTTTCTACTTTTACTCACTGAGAAGCACTGCTGCTCAAAATCTCATAGTTACAACGCGGACTGTTGAGTAGACGCGTCTCAAACCGATTGACCCAATACCGGTCCGTTACACCTGTGGGTCGAACGGCTGAGCGCGTCTTCTTTACACTCACTTACAAACGAACATTTTCTCGCCTATCGTGCGTCTACATCACACCCGTACCATTAAAAAGACAGATTATATCCAAGATTTCAGTTATAAATTAGCGTTAATATTGATAGCATCACTGGTAGCGTCGTTGCTAACTTACTGTCCATCTGTTTAAATGGCGAATATATCAAATGTAACGTTATGTTGTCTACCTTTTGGTGCAGGTGAGGACACATTCGAGCTGCAGGCGGTGCAGTCTGAGCTGGAAGCTGTAGAAAAGCAGATCCGCGACCTTCTAGAGAGACAAGCCGAGCTAAGAGACCGGCGTTTAGCTCTTGAAACATCTCGCGTCGATGCACACAAATCAGTTAATAATCCGCAGACTCCGATTGCGTCAACACCGTGCGTCTCTCAGCATTGGTCCCGTGCGCCAAGGCGGTTCTCACAAGTTTCATACACCCCGGCTCCGAGGCGCCGTCACGAAGCTTGGGTTGTTTCGCAGCGGAAGACGCGAAGAATCTCTCCGCCCCTCCCGGTTTTCGAGATTTCCACTCAGAACCGCTTCTCCCCTCTTCGCGAAACGGAACGCGATGCTGTGATTATCGGCGATTCAATTGTTCGGAACGTCCACGCTACGTCAGGTAAAAGTAAGGTGCGTAGCCACTGTTTTCCTGATGACCGTGTTTCTGATATCGCTGCGCGAGTACCCGAGATCTTGAACGGTGACGAGCGCGTCGGAGCTGTCGTCTTGCACGCAGGAGCGAACGACGTCAGGCTGCGGCAGACGGAGGTTTTGAAAAAGGATTATAGGAACCTAATCGAGACGGTACGCACCGCATCGCCTGAAATAACGATCATCGTGTCTGGGCCGCTTCCCACGTATCGACAAGGGCATGAGAAGTTCAGTAGATTATTCGCGCTAAATGAATGGTTAATGTCATGGTGCAATGAGCAGAAACTGCTCTTTATAAATAATTGGAATCTATTTTGGGAGCGTCCTAGGCTCTTCCGCGCTGATGGCTTACACCCAAGTAGAAATGGAGCGGATCTTCTGTCGGATAACATCTCCAAGACGTTAAAGACCGTCTGACTAGTTACCAAAAATCCAAATCACAGTCTCTGCTGCACCAAATTAATTGATATAAATACTAGTGTAGAACATTTAATAGAAACTGTGTCTATTCCTCGTTTAGTGAGATCAAATAATAAATCTACTGTAGGATCTAGGAAAAATCTAATTGTTATTAAAACAGAAAATCTCGCTATTAGTGAACAAAAACAATTTCTAAAGCTAGGTCTTCTGAACATTAGATCACTCACACCTAAAGCAGCTATTGTAAATGAAATAGTCACAGATAATAGCATCGATGTACTTTGCCTTACTGAAACCTGGCTTAAACCAAATGACTATTTCGGTCTAAATGAGTCCACTCCACCAGGATACTGTTATAAGCATGAGCCCCGTCTGATTGGTCGTGGCGGCGGTGTTGCAACAATCTATAGAGATATTCTTAATGTTACTCAGAAAACAGGTGACAAATTTAATTCGTTTGAAGTACTTGTATTAAATGTTACGCTCTTAGATGTAAGGAAAAAATCCCTATTATCTCTAGCCTTGGCTACCGTATATAGACCGCCAGGGCCCTACGCTGATTTCCTAAAAGAGTTTGCAGATTTTCTCTCAGATCTATTGGTCAACGTCGATAAAGCATTAATTGTTGGAGATTTCAACATACACGTTGATAACACAAATGATGCGTTAGGAGCTGCGTTTACAGATTTATTAAACTCCTTTGGGGTCAAGCAAAACGTCACCGGACCAACTCATCGTCTTAATCATACACTCGATTTAATTATATCATACGGAACCGATCCAACCGATATAGATATCATTCCACAAAGTGATGGTGTCAGTGACCACTTCCTGGTAACTTGTATATTACGGACTACAGTACTATGTCATACTGCGCCGCGTTACCGACCAGGCAGAACAATCCTTCCATCCACCATAGATAATTTCTCAAATTGCTTATCTGATTTGTCTCAGTTACTGCCTGAACCCAAACAAAGAGACAAATTAGAGGAAATAACTAGCACTATGAGCACCATTCTCTCTAGAACATTGGATATTGTTGCACCCATTAGATTAAAAAAGGTCAGAGAGAAAAGTAAAGCACCATGGTACAACAATACTACGCATGTTCTAAAGAGAGAAACCCGTAAATTAGAGCGTAAATGGAAACAAACTAATTTAGAGGTCTTTAGAATCGCGTGGAAAGACAGTATGTCACGTTATAAAAAGGCCCTAAAAGCGGCAAGGGCTGAGCATCTCCGCAAACTAATAGAAAACAACCAAAATAATCCAAGATTTTTATTTACCACCGTGGCTAGACTAATAAATAAACAAACGTCACCTGACCAAAACATCCCGTTACAGTTTAGCAGTAATGATTTCATGAACTTCTTCACTGAGAAAATAGAAAGCATCAGAACCACAATTGTAAACACTCAATCTTCAATCGCGCCTTATAAATCAGCCTCAATTATCACCCCGCAAGAACAATTACAGTGCTTTACAACTATAGAACAAAAAGAGCTAAATAAACTTATCACTTCATCTAAAACAACAACGTGCTTATTAGATCCTATACCAACTAAACTACTGAAAGAAGTGTTACCTGTAGTGGAAGAGCCTCTACTCAATATTATTAACTCGTCTCTATCTTTAGGTCACGTTCCAAAAACATTTAAACTGGCAGTTATAAAACCACTCATTAAGAAACCACAATTAGACCCACATAATCTAGCAAATTATAGACCCATTTCAAATCTTCCATTTATGTCTAAAATATTAGAAAAAGTTGTGTCCGCTCAACTGTGCTCTTTTTTGCAAGAAAATGACATCTATGAAAAGTTTCAGTCTGGATTCAGGCCGCACCATAGCACTGAAACTGCGCTCGTTAAAATCATTAATGATTTACTTTTAGCTTCGGACCAAGGCTGTATCTCAATACTAGTTTTACTTGATCTTAGTGCTGCGTTCGATACTATAGATCACACAATACTCTTAGATCGACTACAAAATTATACTGGCGTTCAAGGACAAGCATTAAGCTGGTTTAGATCATACTTATCTGACCGCTACCATTTTGTCTATTTAAATGGAAAAAAATCGATCATAACTTCAGTAAACTATGGAGTGCCGCAGGGATCTGTGCTAGGCCCTCTATTATTCTCAATATATATGCTGCCACTTGGAAATATTATAAGGAAACATGGAATTAGTTTCCATTGTTATGCTGATGACACTCAATTATATATTTCATCACGGCCGGATGAAAACGCTAAATTATCAAAATTGACAGAGTGTGTTAAAGATATAAAAGATTGGATGACGCGTAATTTTCTTCTATTAAATCCAGACAAGACGGAGGTACTACTCATCGGTTCAAAAAACCGCCCACAAAACCTCTCACAATACAACTTTAACATAGTAGGATGTCCTGCTACTTTATCCTCTACAGTAAAAGACCTGGGTGTCATACTAGACTGCGACCTGTCTTTTAAAAATCATATTTCATATGTTACAAAAACGGCATTTTTCCACCTTAGAAACATTGCTAAGCTACGTAATATGCTATCAGTTTCTGATGCAGAAAAGTTAGTTCATGCATTCATGACCTCGAGACTAGATTACTGTAATGCTCTATTAGCTGGTTGTCCTGCATCCTCAATAAACAAGCTACAGTTAGTCCAAAATGCAGCCGCTAGAGTTCTTACCAGATCAAGAAAATATGATCATATAACACCTATCTTATCATCACTACATTGGTTACCTATAAAGTTCCGTATTAATTATAAGGTATTGTTACTGACTTATAAAGCCCTAAACGGCTTAGCTCCAGTTTATTTAACGGATCTTCTATCGCCCTATAATCCATCGCGCTCTTTAAGATCGCTAAATTCGAGGCTTTTGGTTATACCTAGGATATCTAAGTCCACCAAAGGAGGGAGAGCATTCTCACATTTAGCTCCAAAACTCTGGAATAGCCTTCCTGATACTGTTCGTTGCTCAGAGTCGCTCTCCCAGTTCAAAACTAGATTAAAGACGCATCTCTTTAACCAGGCATTCATATAAATGTTTTAATCTTACAGTTAAATCCGGCCTCTAGTTCATAACCGCCAGAGGAGAACTGGCCCCCGACTGAGCCTGGGTTCTCCCAAGGTTTTTTTTTTTTTTCTCCATTAGGTCACCTGATGGAGTTTTAGGTCACCATTAGGTCACCTGATGGAGTTTTTCGTTTCCTTGCCACTGTTGCCTTTGGCTTGCTCAGTTGGGGATATTCAATTTAATTAATCAATCAATATTACTATTGATTAGCATTACCAAACATGGACGTTTTATTATTATTTTAATTTAATACTGTGAAGCTGCTTTGATACAATCTGTATTGTGAAAAGCGCTATACAAATATTCTTGACTTGACTTGACTTGACTACTTGCATACACTTGTACAGTCACTGAACGCTGGCCTTTAACAGAATGGGCAGGCACTAGTTTTAATACAAAACGTCTGTCGGTAGTGAGCCGTACTCCCTGGCAGGCAGCGATTGTGAGTATGTTCTGTGAAGGCATAAACACTTGTCATCTGGCTGAATTTTGGCTAAATTGTAGTACAGATGAAGACAAACAGCCTTAAGGGTTTTAAAACCACAGCAGTTTTGAGTTTGGCTCAGTGCTCCAAAAGACAGAACCAACCTGTTGCTCCTGCTGCAACTGCTGGGCTCGTCCGGGATTTGAAACCGGGACCTCTCGCACCCAAAGCGAGAATCATACCCCTAGACCAACGAGCCTGGCTGATGAGTGACTGTGCTACTTGCGTACGCTTGTGCAGTCACCGAACAGAATGGGCGGGCACTGGGTTTAATAGAAAGCGTTTGTCGTTAGGGAGACGCACTCCCTGGCAGGCAGTGATTCAGAGTACATTCTGTGCGTTCCGTTCTGTAAGGAAATACAAACGCTTGTCATCTGGCTGAATCTTGGCTCTGTTGTAGTACAGATGAACTCAAGCAGCAGTAAGGAATTCAAAACCACGACAGTTTTGAGTTTGGTTCAGTGCTGCAAAAGGACGGAGCCAGCTGCTGGGCTGTGTACTGTGAACCCGACCTGGCGTCGAGATACTAAAGTGTAGTTTTTTGAGCATCAGAAACCACCTGAAGTCATATTACCGATCAAAGCCAGAGCTTAGCAGACAAGGCCCAGTGGCCTTTGATCGGCTACGTTTGCGGTTTGACATATTCAAGGATGGTTTGTTCAGAGCAACACTGTGGCCATGATGACCACAAGATTGGAATTGGCTTACTTCTGATAGCTGTGGTGGGGTTTTGTGTGAACACAGAACAACAAGTATACCTGTGCTTAGCGTTTCTGCAAAAGAGCTACGGTAATTCAATTAAGAGCGATACAAAATGGTTTGAATCCCACTACGGCATCTACAGGCCTGCAAAAAATTCAATTTGGCCGAAGCATCAGCCTCTGATGCTGCAGAACGTGACGTCAAGTACTGTGTGGGTTGCAGAAAATGGCCAGATATAAAGTGGTTGATAAAGAAAAGCAGCAATAGCAAACAGAGTCAGAGAACCCTTGAACACATACTAAAGGTGAGAGGGCTCGTCCGGGATTTGAACCCGGGACCTCTCGCACCCTAAGCGAGAATCATACCCCTAGACCAACGAGCCTGACTGACGAAGCTTGGGACTATGTGAGTACGCTTCACAGTCACCGAACCCTTGCTTCTAACAGAATGAGCAGGAACTAGTTTTAATAGAAAGCGTTTGTCGTTAGGGAGCCATACTCCCTGGCAGGCAGCGATTGTGAGTATGTTCTGTGAAGGAAATAAACACTTGCCATCTGGCTGAATTTTGGCGAAATTGTAGTACAGATGAAGACAAACAGCCTTAAAGATTTCAAAACCACGACAGTTTTGAGTTCGGCTCAGTGCTGCAAAGGAATGAGCCAACGGGCTGCTTGTTCTGAAACTTCTGGGCTCGTCCAGGATTTGAACCCGGGACCTCTCGCACCCGAAGCGAGAATCATACCCCTAGACCAACGAGCCTGATTAATGAAGGTTTGGGCTACTTGCATACACTTGTACAGTCACTGAACGCTGGCCTTTAACAGAATGGGCAGGCACTAGTTTTAATACAAAACGTCTGTCGGTAGTGAGCCGTACTCCCTGGCAGGCAGCGATTGTGAGTATGTTCTGTGAAGGCATAAACACTTGTCATCTGGCTGAATTTTGGCTAAATTGTAGTACAGATGAAGACAAACAGCCTTAAGGGTTTTAAAACCACAGCAGTTTTGAGTTTGGCTCAGTGCTCCAAAAGACAGAGCCAACCTGTTGCTCCTGCTGCAACTGCTGGGCTCGTCCGGGATTTGAACCCGGGACCTCTCGCACCCAAAGCGAGAATCATACCCCTAGACCAACGAGCCTGGCTGATGAGTGACCGTGCTACTTGCGTACGCTTGTGCAGTCACCGAACAGAATGGGCGGGCACTGGGTTTAATAGAAAGCGTTTGTCGTTAGGGAGACGCACTCCCTGGCAGGCAGTGATTCAGAGTACATTCTGTGCGTTCCGTTCTGTAAGGAAATACAAACGCTTGTCATCTGGCTGAATCTTGGCTCTGTTGTAGTACAGATGAACTCAAGCAGCAGTAAGGAATTCAAAACCACGACAGTTTTGAGTTTGGTTCAGTGCTGCAAAAGGACGGAGCCAGCTGCTGGGCTGTGTACTGTGAACCCGACCTGGCGTCGAGATACTAAAGTGTAGTTTTTTGAGCATCAGAAACCACTTGAAGTCATATTACCGATCAAAGCCAGAGCTTAGCAGATGGCCTAATGGACAAGGCATCAGCCTCCGGAGCTGGAGATTGTGGGTTCAAGTCCCACCTGAGTCGTCTTTGATCGGCTATGTTTGCGGTTTGACATATTCAAGGATGGTTTGTTCAGAGCAACACTGTGGCCATGATGACCACAAGATTGGAATTTGCTTACTTCTGATAGCTGTGGTGGGGTTTTGTGTGAACACAGAACAACAAGTATACCTGTGCTTAGCGTTTCTGCAAAAGAGCTACGTTAATTTAATTAAGAGCGATACAAAATGGTTTGAATCCCACTACGGCATCTACAGGCCTGCAAAAAATTCAATTTGGCCGAAGCATCAGCCTCTGATGCTGCAGAACGTGACGTCAAGTACTGTGTGGGTTGCAGAAAATGGCCAGATATAAAGTGGTTGATAAAGAAAAGCAGCAAAAGCAAACAGAGTCAGAGAACCCTTGAACTCATACTAAAGGTGAGAGGGCTCGTCCGGGATTTGAACCCGGGACCTCTCGCACCCTAAGCGAGAATCATACCCCTAGACCAACGAGCCTGACTGATGAAGCTTGGGACTATGTGAGTACGCTTCACAGTCACCGAACCCATGCTTCTAACAGAATGAGCAGGCACTAGTTTTAATAGAAAGCGTTTGTCGTTAGGGAGCCATACTCCCTGGCAGGCAGCGATTGTGAGTATGTTCTGTGAAGGAAATAAACACTTGCCATCTGGCTGAATTTTGGCGAAATTGTAGTACAGATGAAGACAAACAGCCTTAAAGATTTCAAAACCACAACAGTTTTGAGTTCGGCTCAGTGCTGCAAAGGAATGAGCCAACGGGCTGCTTGTTCTGAAACTTCTGGGCTCGTCCGGGATTTGAACCCGGGACCTCTCGCACCCGAAGCGAGAATCATACCCCTAGACCAACGAGCCTGATTAATGAAGGTTTGGGCTACTTGCATACACTTGTACAGTCACTGAACGCTGGCCTTTAACTGAATGGGCAGGAACTAGTTTTAATACAAAACGTCTGTCGGTAGTGAGCCGTACTCCCTGGCAGGCAGCGATTGTGAGTATGTTCTGTGAAGGCATAAACACTTGTCATCTGGCTGAAT